>NC_061111.1:140594716-140680616 GCF_002878395.1 Capsicum annuum
ATTTAGCTATATTGCATGATTTCTAGTTCCTTAGGCATTTTATCAAACACCTTACATGCACATCTTAAGCATAGGTGAAATCATCAAATTCATACATCATGAACAACCCAAATTTACATGTTTCCAACTCATATGATATAATGAATTCATAAAAACATATAAAGATTCCATCTTGGGAATCACCCAATATCAACAACGTGATCATCAACACCCAACAATATGGAAATCATACTTTATAATGAAAAAGAGGGTTTTTGAACTTTATGGATGAAAGGGATCCATAAATCAACTCACGCATACTATTATATAGCAAAACAAACAAGCATCAACATGGGTATGATCATATCACCATAATTAACCAAGCTTTTATATTTTAAATATTGATTATTGAACTCCACGGACGAAAGGAATCCATGGCTGAACACTACCCATACCTTAGAAGGAAGATTCTTGATGATTGACGGAGGAATTTCCTTGAAATCGGATCTTCAAGCTTAATTATGCAACCCTAGTTGTTTTTCTCCTTTAGTGCTCTTGGATGATGAGCTTTGAGATGAAAATAGGGTTGCAGTATGTTTAGAAGATATATATTTCGTAGGGTTAAGTTTAGGGACGTGTAAAGAGTATTTAAAGACTTAATTACTTTTAAAATAACTCAAAACGGGGTGTTTTTGACACCTGGAATTGACTTAGGCGGCTCCCAAGTGATCTCCTATTCTTGGGTTGGGCGGCGCCTAACCAATCGCCTATGCTTGGGTTAGGCGGCGCCTAACCAATAGCCTATGCTTACTATCTCTCACGAAAATGGGCATAACTTTTCGCTCGGGTATTGGATTAAGGTGAAATTGGTATCGTTGGAAAGCTAATTCAATTCTCTACAATTTGGTGGGTCTAAAACAGCCAAAATACCACATTAACATCGAGTTATACTCGTTCAAAGATGACCCTTGAAAAACCGAATACTAAAACTTGATGGATTCAAAAACTCTTAGGTTGTATTACCTTAAGTGACTCATATGAACATGCTTAATGCATCATAAGCTATCCTATAACTAGGATATTCATTGTAAGTCATGTACTCAAATATGAATCACATGATAGGAGATTTCATACGTAGGAATACTTATTCACTTCCTAGCTTAGAAACATGCGGGGTATTACAATATCTTCCCCTTAGGAACATTCGTCCTCGAATGAGAATTTACTGAGAAGGGATACAAGACTATAGAACCTAAACTGAACATGAAAAACTGAAACTTGATCTCATGACTGACATGCTAAACATACTGAACTCATGCATATATGATGCATGGACAACTGACACATGAATGCATGACTGAGTATGAAATGGTTAATAGGTATTTAGTTTATACTGGAAACATGAACGTGAAAATAAGCTTAAGGGAACTATTACCTTGAGCTTGATTTGAATTGGCGGGGAAAAGGTGAGGATACTTGGTACGCATATCTACTTCTGCTTCCCAAGTAGCTCCCTCATGAGACTGATTTAGCCAAAGAACCTTGACTAGAGGGACTTCTTTGTTCCTTAATCTACGAGTCTGATAATCTAAGATTTCGACTGGAATCTCTTCATAAGAGAGGCTGTTCTGAATATCGATGCTCTAAATAGGGACAACAACTGCTGGGTCACCTATGAACTTCTTTAGCTAAGAGACATGGAAGACTGGATGGACTGAGGCTAGATCTGAAGGCAATTCAAGCTCATAAGCTACCTTGTCGAAGCGACAAAGAATTCTGAAGGGACCGACATACCGGGGACTGAGTTTTCTTTTCTTGCTGAACCTCTTCACTCCCTTTATGGGAGAGATCTTAAGATAGACATAGTCATTGACCTCGAACTCGAGATCCTTTCTACGAACATCTGCATAGGACTTCTGTCGGCTCTGAGCAGCTCGGAGTCTCTCTCTGGTTAACTGAACTTTCTCTAAGGCGTCGAATACTAAGTTAGGACCTATGATTGAGGCCTCACTAACTTCGAACCAACCAATTAGAGATCTACATCTCCTACCATAGAGAGCTTTGAATGGAGTCATCTGAATACTAGAATGATAGCTATTATTGTATGCAAACTCAATCAAAGGCAAGTGGTCGTCCGAACTTCCCTTGAAGTCAATTGCACACGCCCTTAGCATATCTTCAAGAGTCTGAATGGTCCTCTCTACTTGACCATCTATCTGAGGATGAAATGTTGTGCTGAGATGGACTTGGGTACCGAGACCCTTTTGGAATGCTTTCCAAAAGTGAGAAGTGAACTGGGTACCTCTGTCTGAGATGATAGATAGTGGAACACCGTGTAACCTGACTAACTCTCTAATATAGAGTTTGGCATAATCCTCGATGAAATAAGAAGTACAAACAGGAAGGAAATGAGCTGACTTGGTCATTCTATCTATAATGACCCAGACTGAATCATGCTGATGACGAGTTCTAGGAAAATCCATCACGAAGTCCATGTTAAATTCTTCCCACTTCTAAGTAGGAATGGTGAACTCTTGCATGGAACCACTAGGTTTTTGATGCTCTATCTTAAACTGTTGACATGTAGAGCACTTAGCCACAAACTCTGCAACATCTCTCTTCATCCCACTCCATCAATAGATCTACCGCATGTCGTGGTACATCTTAGTGGCCTATGGATGAATAGAGTATCGCTCACCATACACTTCTGCAAGTATTCACTGCCTCAATTCATCTACACCTGGAACATATAGACGACCCTGACAACGAAGAACACCATCTCCCCCTTAGGAGAAAACCTCAACTTTCTAATTCTAAACTGACTCTTTGAGCTTGACAAGGATAGGATCCCTGTCTTGTTTCTCTTTCACCTCAAAAACTAGAGATGACTTTGAACTACTATGAACACATACACCACCCTCTGAAGAATCGACTAAGCGAACGCCTAGTCTGGCAAGCTGATGGATCTCCTGAGCTATCTTTATCTTACTATCCTCAACATGAAAAATACTACCCATGGAGAGTCGACTGAGAGCGTCGGCCATAATAGTGGCCTTGCCCGGTTGATAAAGAACACTCATGGGAATATTGAGATCCCCTAAGTTCTGAAATCTGAAAAATGCCCTAAGTTCTTTTTACTGAGACTGATACTAAAACTGATAACATGGACGACTATATCTAACAGTCCTGTATCTACTGAAATCTGAAGAACACCCTGAGTTCTTTTTACTGAGACTGATACTGAAACTGTGGGAAGTAGTGTTTAACCGACATGCCCCATGTATGCCATTATGGCTAAGCTGGGGTCCAATCTCTGCCCCGACTGGAGGGGTGTCAATACCGTGCCACAGGTAAGAATAGCCTGTGAGTGAACCTTATCTAGCGGGTACTCAATGAGAACGGTGGGAACCCTAAACTGATGGTTTAATCCACCTCATCAACCCTAATCTAACGAGTTAAGATATCTCAACCTACGCTGGCTACGTAGTTCTAAAATATAAGGATTGCTACTAAGAATCACACCCTGAACTGGCGGGTGAGTTCCCATCCTTGGGTTCACTCGGTACTAACCTCTACTCCCATCTTGAGGAACTGGAAATGAATAACTGAGTGTGCATGACTTATTCTTACTGGATTCTATTGATTGGCGGAATTTCACTAATACCTGACAACTGACTAAGATCATGAGGTTTTCCTGAGTCACATGACTGACTGAAGTCTGTGGAATCATAGCTTGAGTTCAGATATCGTGTAACATGACATGGATCTAGGCACACAGCTATAGTTTTTGGGTACAAGTACCCCCAGGACTCGATGGAAGGAAACTGATACACATGACTGACTTGATCATAAGAGTAGAGTCCATAATATATAATATCATAAGTAGGGATCTCATACTAAGCATGGTTATCAACAACGTATTGCATGGAAAGGATTTCATATCACATGGAAGTACTTGCACAATCTTAATATCATGTTCATTGTATAATCATATTGGTAACACATACCAATAGCATGGAAGTTCATGTGGATTTCATGGTTATCATACATCTTGTTCATAAGTAGGATTTGCAAGTAAACATAGCATAATCTCATAAGAATAGTTCATGAGTATTCCAACAACATTTACAAGGCACATTAACAACATAGAAGTCATTGGAACGTAAGGGCATATCATGAATTCTTCACTTAGTCACAATTTAGCTATATTGCATGATTTCTAGTTCCTTAGGCATTTTATCAAATACCTTACATGCACATCTTAAGCATAGGTGAAATCATCAAATTCATACATCAAGAACAACCCAAATTTACATGTTTCCAACTCATATGATATCATGAATTCACAAAAACATATAAAGATTCCATCTTGGGAATCATCCAATATCAACAACATGATCATCAACACCCAATAATATAGAAATCATACTTTATAATGAAAAAGAGGGTTTTTGAACTTTATGTATGAAAGGGATCCATAAATCAACTCACATATACTATTATATAGCAAAACAAATAAGCATCAACATGGGTATGATCATATCACCACAATCAACCAAACTTTTATATCTTGAAGATTGATTCTTGAACTCCACGGACGAAAGGAATCCATGGCTGAACACTACACATACCTTAGAAGGAAGATTCTTGATGATTGACAGAGGAATTTCCTTGAAATCGGATCTTCAAGCTTAATTATGCAATCCTAGTTGTTTTTCTCCTTTAGTGCTCTTGGATGATGATCTTTGAGATGAAAATAGGGTTTCAGTATATTTAGAAGATATATATTTTGTAGGGTTAAGTTTAGGGACGTGAAAGGAGTATTTAAAGACTTAATTACCTTTAAAATAACTCAAAACGGAATGTTTTTGACACCTGAAATTGACTTAGGCAGCGCCCAAGTGATAGCCTATTCTTGGGTTGGGCGGCGCCTAACCAATCGCCTATGCTTGGGTTAGGCGGCGCCTAACCAATCACCTATGCTTACTGTCTCTCATGAAAATGGGCATAAATTTTTGCTCCGGTATTGGATTAAGGCGAAATTGGTATCGTTGGAAAGCTAATTTGATTCTCTACAATTTGGTGGGTCTAAATCAGCCAAAATACCACATTAACATTGATTTATACTTGTTCAAATATGAACCTTGCAAAATCAAATACTAAAACTTGATGGATTCAAAAACTCTTAGCTTGTATTACCTTAAGTGATTCGTATGAACATGCTTAATGCATCATAAGCTATCCTATCACTAGGATATTTATTGTAAGTCATGTACTCAAATATGAATCATAGGATAGGAGATTTCATACTTAGGAATACTTATTCACTTCCTAGTTTAGAAACATGCGGGGTATTACATAAATAAACATAGTGCACCAAAAAGAGAAAGAAGTAGAATGGTTATTGACTATAGGAATTTAAATGCAAAAACTATAACATATAATTATCCAATACCAAACAAAATACTAAAAATAAGACAAATACAACAATATAATTATTTTAGAAAATTTGATTGTAAGTCAGGATTTTACCATTTAAAACAAGAAGAAGTTGAGGGGGGGTTCTTTCTTTGCCAAAGTTGAGAGGGGTACTTGTAGTACTAGATTTATTAGATTTGTCATATTTGTTGAAATGCTATGTCATAGCATTTCTTAGTTATTTGTTTTAACCTTATTAATTCTTCTATATTATTTTTAAGGTATACTATATGCTCCATATTTTTCGTTTTTATGTGGTCGAGTAGATTTTTTTCATAAGTATTTCTATTAATCTTATTTTCTCCATATCTTTCCTATAATATTCTAAGTATTTGTAATTTATCATTTTAGTTTGAGTAATACCAATCTGAATGATAATATCTACCATCAAAATCTATATTTTCTAACTCGTGTTCTATCCCTTCAGTATTTAGTAACACATCTTCGAAATAAAATATCTTTTCCTATATGAGTTTTCTTATATCTATTATTTCTATATCCTTAAGTATTTACAAAATAAGTATCTTGACCCTATTTATCATTTCTTCAGATAAGTAGTTAGTCATTTTATTTCATATGATGATTATTTCAAAATATTCCTTTCAATTATATACATAACAAAATTTGATCATCTTAGATCACTATGTACTAGATTATTCTTAGATAGTTATGTTCCTCTGTCACTATTAGTATGGTATGTTTGGATACTTCTTCCCTAAACAGCGCCTCAACTCTGGTTACTGCCCTATCACGGCTTCTTTGCCTAACTAATTTCACCTTTAGGATGGCTAGTTCTGAGAATTTTTCTCCTTTTCCTCTTTTCTAATAAACTTCAAAACATATTATCCTTCGAATAATTTTACTATATAGTAACTAACATGAACTTATTTTACTATGTCATGATTGTTAGGAATTTATGAATTTAGCTATTCATAATTATAAATTAAAATACCTGGTCTTGTAGGTTTGATGATTCTGAGCTTTGATTTTCCATAGTTGAGTATAAAACTGAATATCTTATTAAATATTTTGAGAGATTTTTGGTTGTATACAAGGAGGCTTGCTTTCCGTGTAGAAAGTCTTGCCTTAGATATGCCGACTGGCTTACATTTATAATCTACAAAATGAAAATCCTAACAATATTCCTATTCTACACTTGTCAAAAAAGTGAAAAACTAATAATGGCACTTGCCAAAAAAGTCAAAAGCTCCTAATGCTATACAATAATTTACGTCTCTTAAAAGTCAAAAAAACTATCTAATAATTCACATGTCACTTTCATAGCTTTAATATCTTGTCTCGTTGTCTTTATTTTTTCATTGGTCCGTACTTTTTATGTTGCTTTCTATCTCCTGTTGTCTATCTTCCAGCTGGCTTCTTTTCATCCTTATATTTTTGGTTGATTTTTGTGTCTTTATCTTTTATTCTAGTTGGACTTCTAGGATAATATTATTTTCTCCGTTACATCTCAAACATTGATGATCTGGATATTTATGTCCTATTAATTTGCAATATCTTGTCAATAATTCTTCTGAAATAAATTCCTTCTTAATTGCTCTCGTAGTTGGTTGTCTTTCTGGATTGAGTAATGTCATTATCCATTTTTGAACTTCTTCCATTTCTGACTATCGTAGCTCCCTTGAATTTGAATAGATTATTAGCTGGTCTCGTGAATAATAACTCCATAATTTGTATAGGTTTACATCAATACAAGATTTTGTGTTGATCATTTCCCAATCTGAGATTTAGTTATATGAACAAAAACAAATTCTTAAAGAATTCTTTAACAAAACCCATGACATAACTATTCACATACCTGGAAAGTCAAATTATTATTTGATTTTACAAATTTCAGATTACTATTAGTCACTTCCTTTATAAATACAGTAGATCTATTAGCTAAACAAACTTCAATGTGGATATGACAGTATGGACAGACAACACCTAAGCTGGAGCACATAGTCACCATCATATTATTGTTATGACATAGTAATTGGATTATAGCCAAAGACTAACAAATTTTATCCACTCAAACCAGCTAGAATGTTCAAATAAAGAGGAGCTAAGGTTTTGAATCGTTCTTCTAAGTGACAATGATTTGATGATGACAAACTACATCAGCTCCATATTGTATCAAATAGAGCAAAATGGAGAAGGAGTAGAGTAAATCTCTCATATTTAAACTTCAAACGACCACATAGCAGGAATAGTCAAACATCAAGATGGGGTAACACGATCAAATTTCATGAAAAATCAACAATAACATCAAGAAAAAATAAGATATTACCAAGTATAGTCGTTCAAAAGCCCGTAGACGGTGCTAAGTTCAAACAAGAAAAATATTTCAAATGGTTTTAAACTAAGTTAGCATATCAGTAACTTCTATGATTTTGCTAATACCCTAATGTCAATGAATCTAACACACATACATGTGGTCATTTATAAGTTGAAACTAAAGCTGAAAATAACATAAGAAATAGACAGTTTTCTTCTTTCAAATTTTTGCAGAACTTTCGTTTGTTGTAATATTCTTAAAAAAGAAAAGAAAATGATAGCAGGTCTCACGATGCTTCAGGCACAAGAAAAAAAAAATCTTGATAAGCTATAATGTTTCCAAAAAATGATGAAGATAGGCGAATTTCGCACATTCTTGTACCCTTATATACAAAGCAGCCTGAAATTTATAAAAAATTATGATTTGGACTTGATTTCAATGGAAACAAAGGATAAATCAACACGGGCTCGAAACCCCCTTCCAAAAGGTTAAATATCCACCGACAAATCCATTTTCCCAAACCAACAACTTAAACTTGATAAAGTTCATATTCAAAAACAAAATTTTTCAATTTAGAATCAGGAACAACTTAAGAAAAATCACATTCCAAACCCAACTTTTAGAATCAACAACCTGAATTTGACAGAAATTAAGATTTAACCCAGTTTTCAGAATCAACAACCAATTTCCCCACTTGACCTCTTAAGACCCCACGACTTATAACTCTTTATGGATATCATTTACCTTAATATTCTAATCATAAACACTTAGAAACTCTCTCAAATTCCCTCTAAGGTTCTTGGGTAAAAAAAGCTAGGGTTTCATCTAGAGGATCAATTTTGGGCTTGTACGGTTGATCTCTCTCCATCGTCTTTGTAATCTAAGTAAAGATACTTCTCCCTCATTGTTATTTCCAACTAAAGGCATGTTTTATGAATTATTTTCATGGCATAATTATCGTATGGTTTTGGGTTTGCAAATATATGTTGGGGGTTTTGGTTATAAATGCTTAGTTATGATTTTCTCATGTTTTAATTATGGATATACATGTTTTTATCGTGGTTTGGAAAATTGGTTGCATGGGAATGGTCAATTGGTAATTGATTTTGGTTTTGGTTTTGGATATGACCTCAACATGTTTGATAAAATGCCTATACGAATACTTTTACTATATTGTTGGAATTTTAATGAACTATTGGATGGTATAACTTGGTAATTGAACTCTAAATGGTATAAATGGTCTAAATGGTTTGGAATGGTCAAACGGTAAGGTCTTAGTGGTTATTATTCGATTAATTGAAAGCCTTACAGGGTACAAGGGGATCACCCAAGCAAACTAAGTAATGAACACACTTGTGGGGTACATAGGAATCCCCCAAGCAACTAAATAGTGTAATCTATGGGTACATGGAAATTCCTTATTCATAAAAGGTTGGATAAGTACATTGCTTGCAAGCTATAGTCGGTATGACTATACCACTAATGATGAACTTGATTAATAATAAATAGAATGGTGGTTTGGTTGTATGGTAGTGATTTTAATTAGGTAATAATAACAGGGTATGATAGCTAACCACGAAGGTGTGAGTCTAAATAATGGACATTAGAAACTCATATTTGTCGACATGAGGATTATGCATGGAGACCCTATACTTGAGGCGTATACGGCAATCCCCTAACACTTGTATATATGTATCATGGAGAGTGAATGGTACACGGGAATCACCTATTCCTATGGTATCTCCGGTTAGTACAGCTTCATGCATCGGGGCCCATCCAAAGGGTGACATTAGACCCACATAGCCCATGGATGGATTATGATGGTTAAGCTACATATACCCAGGTTAATAGGTTTAAATGCATGCTAAACCCAATTCCCTCTTCCCAGCATGGTTATATATATGTATGTATGATTGTGAATGCATATGGTTGGTTTACTTGGTTTTAAGGGTTGACATAATTTTATCCTTATCCTGAGTACTTGCTAGTGTTCACCCACCAACCCATCTTCGGGTGACTGTATCCCTATGCGATGTAGGAACTAACCATTCTATTCCTCCTGCTTAGTGATCGGATTTGGGATCAGCTATAGGATTCAAGTGGTGAGCTACCATATTCTAAAAGGCTCCATTTCATATCATGGATGTCTTTGCGTACTTTGGTCATTTTATAGATATTGGTTTTGGCTATAATTGGGGGTATATCCCAACCATATATTGTTTTTCCTTTGGTTAGAGGCTTTATGAAACTACTATGGGTAAGAATGGACGGTGTCGATAATGGTGTCAGCCTTAGTATTGGCATTGGTTTTGGGGTTGATACCGTTTGACTAAATTTATGGTTGTTACATCCTTTTATGTTATGCTATGGAAAAGAACTTAGTTTTTATATTGCTTTATTATGGTTGTTGGTTGGTAATGGATGGTTGAACTTATTTGGGTTGGTCACAGTTATAAACCTATACCAGAGTCTAGAATTGTAATAAATGCTACCTTGTTATACATTAGGAATTCATCCAAATTAAGGTATGCATATTTGGAGGTTGGGTTTGGTAACAGGGGTGGTCCTCGATCCTGGTTGGACTTGGGATACCCATTACGACAAGACCCTAATTTAGGTCATATCACTATCCTTTACAGAGTGATGTTGGGTGATTTGATAGAGCTGGATATGGTCGATTTTGATGTTATCCTGGGGATGAATTGGCTTCAATTATGCTATGCTTCTCCAGATTGTAGGACTTAAAAGATCAATTTTCATTTTCCTAATGAGCCGGTATTAGAATGGTAGAGGAGTTCCTTAGTACCTAAAGGAAAGTTTTTTTCTTAACTTAGAGCTCAGAAGTTGATTTCCCAAGGGTGTCTGTATCATCTAGTTCATTAAGGAAACTAATTTGAAAAGTCCTTTTTTGCAATCTTTCCAAGTGGTTAATGGATTTCTTGAAGTATTTCTCGATGATCTTCTTGGGATTCGTCCTAATAGGGAAGTAGATTTAGATTTGATCTTCTACCAGATACTCGTTCTATTTTTATTCCTCCTCATATGATGGCTCTGACTGAGCTAAATGCACTAAAGGAGTAGTTAAAGGATCCTTTTGATGTTTCACTCATCCAAGTGTTTCTTTGTAGGGTGCTCTTATACTTTTTATGCAAAAGAAGGATGGGTCTTTTCGGATGTGTATAGACTATCATCGGCTGAATAAGGTGGCAGTAAAGAACAAGTACCCTCTTCCTAGGATTGATGACCTTTTTGATTAGATTTAGGGTGCTAGATGCTTCTCTAAGATTAATCTTTATTTGGGCTATCATCAGTTGAAAATTAGGGAGGTTGGTATCCCCAAGACTGCTTTTCGAACCCGGTATGGTCACGATGAGTTTTTGGTTATGTTATTTAGGTTGACTAATGCTCCATCTATGTTCATGGATCTCATAAATCGAGTTTTTAGGAAGTTTTAAGATTTGTTTGTTATAGTCTTTGTTAATGACATCTTGTTGTATTCTAAGAATGAGGAGAATCCTGCCAATCACCTTTGAATTATGTTGCAGACCCTTAAGGACCAAAAGTTGTATGCTAAATTTTTCAAGTGTGAGATTTGGATGAATGTTGTGACTTTTATGGGATATGTTGTTTCTAGTGAGGGGATCAATGTGGATCCACAAAGGTTGAGACAATTAAGAAATGGGCTAGACCTACGACTCCAACCGACATTAGTAGCTTCTCGGGCTTGGATGGGCATTATATGAGGTTTTCTCTTCTATTGTTGCTCCATTGACAAGGTTGACTCAGAAGAGGGTTAATTTTTTGTGGTTTGACACTTGTGAGGGTAGTTTTGAGAAGTTGGAGGATTAGTTGACTTCTGTGCCAATTTTTACCCTGCTTGAGGGTACTAAAGGTTTCGTTGTGTTTTGTGATGCATCCCATATGGGACTAGGTTATGTTTTGATACAGTATAGTAGGTTCGTACCCTATGATTCTAGGCAGCTTAAGGTTCATGAGAAAAATTATCCGACTCATGACTTGGAGCTGGCTTTTTTGGTTTTTTCTTTAACGACCTGGCTCCATTATCTATATGAAGTGCATATGGATATCTATTAGGATTATAAGAGCTTGCAGTATGTGTTTACTCAAAAGAAATTGAATCTCAGGTAGAGGCGGTAGTTGAATTGCTTAAGGATTACAACATGAGTCTTCGCTAACATCCGGATAAAGCTACTGTTGTTATTGATGCTCTTAACAGGTTGTCTATAGGAAGATTATCTTATGTGGGTGAGGAGAAGAGAGGGTTGGTGAAGGATATTCATAGATTGGCTAACTTGGAAGTTTATCTCTTAGATTCTAGGGATGGGAGAGTTATTGTTCAGGAAGTGGTAAAATCATCTTTTGGTGCTAAGATTAAAGAGAAACAAGCTTTGGATCCCATACTTATGTAGATTAAGGATGATATGGGCCAGCAAAATGTTATGACATTTGAGATTGGGGTAGATGTCATCTTGAGATGTCAAGGAAGGTTGCATATTCCTGATGTTGATGGGCTGCGAGAAAGGATTTTGACTAAGACTAATGATTCCAGATATACAATTCATCCGGGTTCAACTAAGATGTATCATGACTTGATGGAAATCTACTAGTTGAACAACATGAAGAAAGATATGGAAAATTTTATTGCTAAATGTATGATTTGTCAGCAAGTTAAGGTTGAGCACTTAAGATCGAGTGACATATCTCAAGAGATAGAGTTGCCATGTAAAAGTGGGAGATGATCAATAGAGATTTTATTATGGGTCTTTCACAGTCTCGCAATCAGTATGATTCTATTTGGATCATTATGGATAGGATAACAAAGTCCGCTCACTTCTTTCCTGTGAGGACTACCTACTCAGAAAAGGATTATGCTAAGTTATACATTTAGAAGATTATGAAGCTGCATGGTACGCTAGTGTCCATCATTTTAGACCAAAGTACGCAGTTTTTGTCTCACTCCTGGCATTCATTTTGGAAAGGTTTGGGTACACAAGTGAATCTTAGCACTGGTTTTCACCCTCAAATGGATGTACCAGAAGAACTTACTATTCAGACTTTAAAAAATATGCTAAGGGCATGTGTGATTAATTTTAAGAGAAGTTGGGTGGATTATTTTCCTCTTATTGAGTTTGCATACAATAATAGTTATCATTAGATTATCCAAATGGCTTTTTTAAGGTTCTTTATAGTGGGAGGTGTAGGTCACCTATTGGATTTGAGGTTGGTGAGGGTTGGTGCATGGTTTAAGTAATCAGAATGGGGGACATGGGTTTCCCCATGTTGGATGAATTTTGGCTTGGAATTGCATTAACCTCAACCTACTTTGTAAATTTGATTTTAATTATGGATAATTGCATGGTTTAACTTTTTTTTTCACCAAATGCATTGTATTGATAAAAATATATAAAAATAAATTTGGATGGCCTTGGTTGCCATGGTTTGGATTTTAAATGGAACTTGTGAGTCAATATGGTTATGTGGATTGGTTTGGAATGTTTAATTTAGCTTGCAAGCATACTGGTATGATAATAACTAGTAGTAAATGCCTTAATGAATGACTCCCGAGTTATTGGTTGTTTATACGTGCAAATTGTTTTAATTTAGGCTTAAAGGGGATTGTATAGCTCACCGTGAAGGTGTAGGTCCCGGAGGGACGAACACTGAAAACCATATTTGCCGACATTAGGGTCTATATGACTGTGTTCTTAATGCAAACTTGATATATATATATATATATTGGGATGGCTATTGCCATGTTGGTTGTAGTTTTTTCTTGGTTTTTCCTCGATTTGTACGACTAACACCCACTTGGCCCTTTTAGCAGGGAGAGCTGAACCCATATAGCCCATGAGTTCCTTTAGGATGGATCGAGCTACACAGTTCAGGTTAAATCTTTAAACTCTAATATTTGTGACCCTTTACCCTGTCCCAACATCTTATATATGTATATAAATATGTGCATATAGTTTGACTGATTTTGGATATGGCATTATCTTATCACTTTTCTTAAGTTACATTCTAATGCTTATCCCACTGACCGTCCTAAGATGCTACATCATTTCATAATTTAGCGTTCAAAGATTTTTCTATTGCTTCTATGCAGCGTTAGGTGGGTGAGCGTGTCTATTGATTTACTATAAAGTGGTGAGCCTCCATCCTTTGAAAGGCCTTATCATTTCATTATTCTTTCTTTATTGACTCAGTACTTTTAGATTTTCTTGGGTCATAGTCGGGGGTATGTTCTGACTTAGATATTATTCTTGTTTCAGAGGCTTTCGTGGATAGATGTGGGGTGGTTATTGTTTTGACTCTTATCTTCATTTGAGTTTTCTATTCATCTACTTATTAATGTTCATTGACTTCCACTTTATTGTTATTTTTGTTCTCTTGAGGTTAGTCTATGGGGGTGGTCTCCATTCTATGGAGGGCTTGAGATACCCGTCATGGCCATGTCTTGGCTTAGATTATGATAATTCTGGAGTGGTGATATTTGATCCAGACTTGATGATGATATTTCTATCAAGATCTGATGCTACTGTGATAGTAACTTTTTTTTTGGTTGCGATAGTGGATTTGGATGAATTTTTTGTAGCATGAATTTTTGATTGGTGGATCATGCTTGTTTTCTGAAATAGGCTTTTTTGATATGGCGGAGCGTAGTGTTACTTTTATACATTCTTTGATATGGTGGGGCATCCCTTTTACTGGCATACAACTCCCGATATGGCGCAGAGTTGTGTTGCTTATTTATATCCTACGATATAAAATAAGGTATTTACTTGCAACATGTCGAATGAAGAGTTTCATTATTCTATGCATGTTATTGCCCAACTGGTTGTTGCTTAGGTTGAGTAGGGTATGGCTAGCTTTATGTCTACTGATGATGCTAGTCTTGGACAGTTTATGAAGATGGGTCCTCCAAATTTTATGAGAGTGAAGTTAGAAGAAGACCCACAGGGCTTTCTTGATGAGATAGAGAAGATCTTTTGGGTAAAAAGGGTTACTATTATGGAAGGAGTAAACTTTGCAGCTTATCAACTCAAAGAGGTTGCTTATCTGTGGTATGAGGAATAGGGTAGATATAAGGGTGATGTAGAAGAGGATGGTTTGTGGGAGGCCTTTTCTAATGCCTTCATGGATCAGTTCTTTCCTCAAGAGTTGAGAGAAGCTAAGATGGAAGAAGTTGTGATCCTCACGAAAGGGAGAATATTTGTGAAGGAGTATACTTTGAAGTTCCATCAGTTGTCGAGGTATGCTCCTAATTTGGTGGCTGATACAAGGTCGAGAATGAGGAAGTTTTCTTATGGGATGAACAAAGATTTGTTTCTTGAGAGCAAGACTATTTTGCTCATACAAAGATATAGACATATGCAGTAGGTTAAGGATGAGAAGAGAAGGCAGGCAGAATATGGAGAGAAGTAGCGTAAGTAGAGCAAGTTTTCTGATTAGAGAGGTGCTCAGTCTCTGGGTGGTTAAAACGGTGGGAAGTAGCACAAAAAGAAGTAGGGGAATTCTGGTTCCTTCTCTACTTCAGTGCTCCTTACCCGTAGCAGTCAGGAGACAGGTATCATCCTGGTGGTGATAATTCTTGGGCACAGAGAGCCCAGTCTCAGGCAAGCGAGAGTTAGTCTATTTTTTATGTCCTCCTTGTTGGTTTTATGGTCTTCCTCATTGAGAATTCTGTGAGAAGGAAAGGGATAAGTTCTTCAAGTGTGGCCAAGTAGTCCATCAGTTCAGGGATTTTTTATCTAACAAAGTTGCCATCGGGGCAAATAAGATTCAGGTGGCTTTATCTTTGGTTCCTACTCCCGGTGGTGTGGCATCTGCTTCTGTTACTTCTCCTGGTTCTAGTGCTGGTCGGAACAGGTTGTATGCTTTGGTATTTCATCAAGAATCTGAGGCATTGCCTGATGTTGTTACTGGTACATTACAAATTTTCTCTCATGACGTATATTGTTTGTTTGATTTGGGGTCTACCCTTTCCTATATGACTCTTGATATAGCTGTATTTTGGTTTGGATCCAGAGATTATTTCGGATCTATTTTCTATTTCTACCCCAATAGGACATTTGGTCATTGCTGAATGGGTCTATAGAAGGTGTGTGGTATCTGTGAGTGGTAGACAGACTTCAGCAGATCTGTTTTAGTTGGGTATAGTATATTTTGATGTAATCTTAGGAATAGATTGGTTTTATTTTTATTATGCAAATTTGGATTCTCGATCCTGTAGGATCATCTTTAGGTTCCCTGGTGAGCCAAAAATAGAATGGGAAGGTTTTTTCCTAGAGCTAAGGGGAAATTTTATTTTTTATCTTAGAGCTCAGAGGTTAATCTCTAAGGTTTGTCTTTTTTACTTGGTCTGAGTTAAAGATTCTAACTTATAAGGTCCTTCATTGAAGTTAGTTCTGGTAGTTAATAAGTTTTCAGAGGTTTTTTCGGATGATCTTCCAGGTGTTTCTCCAAATAGGGAAATAGATTTTGGTATTGATTTGCTTTCGGACACTCGTCCAATTTCTATTCCTCCATATAGAATGGCTCTGGCTGAGTTAAGAGAACTTAAAGAGAAAATTAAGGATCTTCTAGACAAAGGGTTTATTCATCCTAGCATTTTCTATGGGGTGCACTGGTGTAGTTCATGTGCAAGAAAGATGGTTATTATCGTATGTGCATCGACTACAGGCAGTTGAATAAGGTAACGATTAAGAACAAATATCCTCTTCCTCAGATAGATGATTTGTTTGATTAATTTGAAGGTGCTAAGTACTTTTCCAAAATAGATCTTCAATCTGGGTACCATCAGCTTAAGATTAGGGTGGTGGATGTTCCTAAGATGACTTTTTGCATTTGGTATGGGCATTATGAGTTTTTGGTGATGTCATTTGGATTGACAAATGCCCTGGCATTATTTATGGATTTGATGAATATAATATTTCAACACTATTTTGACCTTTTTGTAATCGTGTTTATTAATGATATTTTGGTGTATTCGAAGAGTGAGGTGGATCATGCTAATCACCTCCGTGTGGTGTTGCAGACCTTAAAGGAACAACAATTGTTTGCTAAGTTCTCTAAGTGTGAGTTTTGGTTGAGTATTATGACTTTACTAGGTCATATCATTTCCAGTGAAGGGATTATGGTGGATCTGCAGAAGGTGGATGTGGTGAAGAAGTGGCCTAAACCTACGACTCCATCTGATATTCGGAGCTTTTTGGGTTTAGATGGGTATTATAGGCACTTTATGGAGAGTTTTTCATCGATAGATGCTTTTTTGACTAAGTTAACTCAGAAGAAGGTTAAGTTTTCTTGGTTGGATATGTGTGAGGTAGTTTTGAGAAGTTAAAGGATAAGTTGACTTCGGCTCCAATTCTGACCTTGCCAGAAGGCAATGATGAGTTCATAGTTTATTGTGATGAATCTTGGGTTGGTCTTAATTGTGTATTGATGCAGCATGAAAAGGTGATAGCCTATGCTTCCAGGTAGTTGAAGGTGCATGAGAGGAACTATCCTACTTATGATTTGGAGTTGTTTCCTATTGTGTTTGCTTTGAAAATATAGCGATATTATTTTATGGTGTTCACGTGGATATCTTTTCTAATCACAAGAGTTTGCAGTATGTGTTCTCACAGAAAGAGCTTAATCTCAGGAAGAGAAGATGGCTTGAGCTTCTCAAGGACTATGATATAAGTCTTCACTACCACCCAGGTAAAGCTAACGTGGTTGCTGATGCTCTTAGCGGATTGTCCATGGGTATTTTGGATCATGTAGAAGAAGGGAAGTAAGAATTAATGAAGGATATTCACCATTTGGCAAATCTTGGGGTTCTTCTTTTGGACTCTAAGGATGGTGGTGTGATGGTGCAAGAAGTGGCTAGATCATCTCTTGGTGCGGAGATTAAGGAGAAACAAGTGTTGGATTCTACCTTTATAAAAATCAAGGGTAGTGTTGGTGGGAAAAAGGTGGCGGATTTTGAGATTATTGGTGATGGTACTTTGTGGTACCAAGAGAGGTTGTGTTTCGGATGTAGATGGTTTGTGGCAAAGGATCTTAGCTGAGGTGCATGAGTTGTGCTTTGTTGTTCATCTTGGTTCCACTAAGATGTACCATGATCTCAAGGATATCTATTGGTGGAGTGGCATGAAGCGGGACGTGGTTGATTTTGTGTCCAAATGCATAGTGTGTCAACAAGTTAAGGTTGAGCACATGAGGCCTAGTGGGTTGTATTGAGAAATTGAGTTGCCTCAATGGAAGTGGGAGGAGATCATTATGGATTTTGTTACCAGTCTTCCTTGGTCTTTGAATTAATTTGATTCAATTTGGGTCATCGTGGATAGGACGACAAAGTCTGCGCATTTCTTGCCTATGCGGACTAACTTTTCTGGGGAGGATTATGCGATGCTTTATCTTCAAGAGATTGTGAAACTTTATGGGGTGCCTATTTTGATTATTTCTGATCATGATACGCAGGTTATGTCCCACTTCTGGCGGTCTTTCCAGAAAGGGTTTAGGACTAATATGAGTCTGAGTACTGCTTTCTATCTATAGTCGGATGGGCAGGCGAAGAGAACTATTCATACATTGGAGGATATAATTTGAGCCTGTTTGATTGATTATGGTGGCAGTTGGATAGAGTATCTACCTTTGGTAGAGTTTGCTTATAATAATAGCTTTCATAAGAGTATTGTTATGGCTCCTTTTGAGGTGTTGTATGTTAGGAGGTGTAGATCTCCTATTGGTTGGTTTGAGCTCAGCGAGGTTGATTTGTTTGGTCCGGATTTAGTTAGTCAAGCTATGGAAAAGGTGAAGATGATTTGGGATAGGCTCAAGGCTTCCCAGAGTCATCAAAAGTCCTATGCAGATATTAGGCATAGAGACTTAGAATTTGCAGTTGGGGATAAGGTTTTCCTTAAGTTGTCTCCTATGAGGAAGTAGTGTGGTTTGGCAAAAAAGGAAAGCTTAGTCATCGATAAATTGGTCCTTATGAGATTTTGTGAAAAGCAGGCAATGTTGTATATGAGTTGGAGTTGGCATTTAGCTTGAGTTGGTCCATTCGGTATTCCATATTTCATTGTCGAGGAAGTGCATTGTGATCCATCTTTGATTGTTCTTTGGAGGGGTTGGATATCTTAAATTCTCTGTCTTATGAAGAGGTCCCAGTTGAGATATTGGATAGGCAGGTTCATCGGTTGCGGACCAAAGATGTGGCAGCTCTTGATATTCATACGAAAGGTCGGTGTTCTTGAACACAACTTTATTTTCTGAGTTTGTTAAAGGAAGAGTTACATCTCTTGCATCATTATTTTTCGTTTTGTAAAGGTACGAGTAGAGAAATCAAAGCATGGGATTGATGTTTGACAATGAAAATGACTCTGTGTGTGGTTACCCCTACCTTATCCGTCATTCGGAGACAAATGTTCCTAGTGGGGGAGACTGAAGCATCCCGATTTCGGACCCTTAGAAAACTTCATAGAATCGAGTTCTTTGGACCCAATATGACTCATGGTATGAGCCATATGCTTGGGTATGAGTGGTGAAGACCTATCGTAATTGATCAATGTTAGTTGGTGTGATGGTTTTGATCACTAGAATGGATACGACTTATGGGTGAGTGTTGTATGGTAGGGTATAAGTCGTATTAGTGACTCATAAGGTGGACAGTGTTTTATTCTTTTGGTGTTGTATTCTTCCAGGGATACGGATCATGGGTATAGATCATATTTTGAGGTTAAGACTTAAGTGGATGAGTCGTATTCTGGACAGTTTACTATCGGGTGGGTATTAACCATAAGGGAGGTTACGACTCATAAGGGGGTCAGTCGTGACCCTGCGTCGGATTTTTATGAGATTTAAGTGGGAGTATTCTGGACATTTTGCTACTTACCCTAATAAGGACCCACAACTTCTAATATACCTAGGAGATTATTTACCCTATTATTTTATTCTTAAACACTTAGAAACTTTTCCAAAACATATTATAATTCTCTCAAGAGCTTTTGGGACAAAGAGCTAGGCAACTAAGGGATTACTTTAGGGCTTGTCTTGGTGAATTCTTTCCATCAATCTTCTTGGTTTAAGGCACGATTCTCTTCCCTAATTGTAATTTCAATTAAAGGCGTGGTTACATGGTTGATTTCATGGTTTTTCTCTTGCATGATTATGGCTTTCAACTATTGATTTAGGGATTTTGATGTTAAATGCTTTGTTATGATTTTCTATGGTTTTAATTATGTTTCCTATGCATTAACGGTGGTGTTGGACAATTGAATTGCATGGTAATGGTTTAATGGTAATGGAATTAGGTTTTGGTTATATTATACCCCCAAGGTGTTTTATAAATGCCTATAAAGATATGTTCATTGCATTGGCTTATTTTAATGGAACTCTTGCTTGTTTTCGGCTTATGCATGAAACCTTAAATGTTTTAAATGGTTTACAATGGCTTAAGGCTAATTGGTAGTCTTTATGAGAGCATTATGCAATCTTGTTATATGCTTGAAATTCAGCTCATCAGAGGCTATTTATGGAGGTTAGGTTGGGTTAAGGGGGAAATCCACGGTTCTAGTTAGACATAGGATGCCCATTACGACAAGGCCCCTGTTCGGGCTGCGTCAGTCAGATGGTAGGCCTCGATTGGTGGAGTTTATTAGAAGAAGTAAAATAGCCTAATTTTTCTATGAGGGCCCTCTATCTTCTATCTTTGATCAGGATATTGGATGTGCCTGCCAGAGAATTCAAAGGAGATTCTTAGAGCTGGTACGGATTAATATAAATGTATGTAAAAAAATAAAGTATAAAAAAATATTTTGGCTCATATTGTAGTGATGAGCTGCTTGATGTCTCTGATCCTGTCCAAAAATTTGACCTAATAGTGTCCTTTTCGATTCCTATTTTCATGCGCTCAAATAAAAATTCTTAGTTGGGAGGGGATGTTGATTTGTGTCGACTTGGGGAGCCTATCTTTGTCTATGAAATTTGCCAACACTTTCTCGACTGCTCGATCATTCCCAAATCTGAAAGGTCTGGTAGGTGGAAAAGTACGAATGTATTTTGGAAATATGTATATATATATATATATATTCACAAAAATATTACGTATATATTAAGTATATGTTTCTAAGGCGTCGAATACTAAGTTAGGACCTATGACTGAGGCCTTACTAACTTCGAACCAACCAATTGAAGATATACATCTCCTACCATAGACACCTTCGAATGGAGCCATCTGAATACTGGAATGATAGCTGTTGTTGTATGCAAACTCAATCAAAGGCAAGTGCTCATCCTAACTTCCTTTGAAATCAATTATACACGCCCTTAGCATATCTTCTAAAGTTTGAATGGTCCTTTCTGCCTGACCATCTGTCTAAGAATGGAAGGTTGTACTGAGATAAACTTGGGTACCGAGACCCTTTTTGGATGCTTTCCATAAATGAGAGGTGAACTGGGTACCTTTGTCTGAGATAATGGACAGCAGAACACCATGCAATATGACCAACTCCTTGATGTAGAGTTTGGCATAATCCTCGACTGAATATGAGGTATGAATTGGAAGGAAATAAGCTGATTTGGTCGTTCTGTCTACAATGACCCAGACTGTATCATGCTGGTGATGAGTTCGAGGTAAACCCATCACAAATTTCATGTTCACAACTTCCCACTTCTAAGTAGGAATACTGAACTCCTGCATGGACCGACTAGGCATCTGATGCTCTATCTTAACCTGCTGACATGTAGAGCACTTCACCATAAACTCTGCAATGTCTTTCTTTATCTCACTCCACCAAAATATTTCCTATAAGTCGCGGTACATCTTTGTGGCCCCTGGATGAATAGAGTAGCATGCACCATGCACTTCTACAAAAATTCGCTGCCTTAAGTCATCTACACCTAGAACACAGAGATGACCTGACAACGAAGAACACCATCTCCCCCTTGGGAGAAAACCTCTATTTTTTGATCCTGAACTGATTCTTTCAACTTGACTAGGTTGGGATCTCTATCTTAATTTTCTTGCACCTCAGAAACTAGAGATGATTCTGAATTACTCTGGACACATACACCACCCTCCGAAGAATAGACTAAGCGAACGCCTAGTCTGGCAAGCTGATGGACTTCTTGAGCTAACTTCTTCTTACTATCCTCCATATGAGAAACACTACCCATAGATAGCCTACTAAGAGTGTCAGCCACTATGTTGGCCTTGCCCGGATGATAGAGGACACTCATGTCGTAATTTTTCAAGAGCTCTAACCACCTTCTCTGATGAAGATTGAGATTTTTTTTGAGAAAATACATATTGAAGACTCTTGTGATCTGTGAAGACATCTACACAAACTCCGTAGAGATAATTCCTCTAAATCTTCAAGGCAAAGACTACAGCTACTAACTCAAGATCATAAGTAGGATAATTTCTTTCATGGGGTTTAAGCTGTCTGGAGGTGTAGGCTATAACCTTACCATGCTGCATGAGTATACAACCCAAACCTACTTCGAATGCATCATAATACAGCACGAACCCATTTGAACTATCTGGAAAAGCTGAGACTGGGGCTGAGGTAAGTTGAGTCTTCAACTCCTAAAAACTCTTCTCGCAAGGGTCTGACCACTGAAACTTAACTTTCTTGTAAGTCAATCTAGACATAGGGGATGTAATAGATGAAAATCTATCAACAAACCATTTGTAATATCCAGCCAAACCCAAGAAACTCCTGATATCTAATGGAGAGACTGGGCGAGGCCAATTTCTTACTGCTTCGATCTTTTGAGGATCTACTCTAATGCCATCACCGGAAAAGATGTGACTAAGGAGTGCTACTGATCTTAGCCAAAATTCACACTTACTGAATTTGGTGAATAACTGATGATTTATGAGAGTCTGAAGTACTGCTCTGAGATAATCTGCATGATCGCGCTCAGTGCGGGAATAGACTAGAATATCATCTATGAAGACAATGACAAATATATCCAATTATTGCTTGAACACGTGGTTCATCAAGTACACGAAAGCTGTTGGGGTATTGGTAAAACCAAATGACATGACTAAAAATTCAAAGTGACCATACTGAGTACGAAAAGCTATTTTTGGAACGTCACTTTCTCTAACTCTGAGCTGATGATAGCCGGATCTGAGGTCTATCTTAGCGAAATAGCTGGCACCCTGAAGTTGGTCAAAAAAGTCATCAATTCTGATAAGAGGATACTTATTCTTGACCGTGACCTTATTGAGTTCATGGTAATCAATGCACATTCTAAGAGAACCGTCTTTCTTGTACACGAATAAGATTGGTGCGCCCTACGAGGAAATATTGGGTTTGATGAATCCCTTATCTAAGAGATCCTTCAACTATTTTTTCAATTCTCTGAGTTCCGCTGGTTCTATTCTGTATAGCGAAATGGATATAGGCTGAGTGTCTAGAAGGGGATCAATTCCAAAGTTTATTTCACTTTCGGGAGGAATTCCTAGAAGATCTTTGAGAAAGACATCTAAGTATTCATTTACAACTGGAACTGATTCAAGACTAGGAGTCTCAGAACTAGAATCTCTAACATAAACAAGATGGTAAACACATCCCTTAGATATCATTTTCTTTGCCCGAAGGTAGGAAACAAGTTGACCCCTAAAAGCAGATACACTACCCTTCTACTCAAGGACGGGTTTATTTTGAAACTAAAACTAGATTATTCTGTTTCTACAGTTGACTGTGGCATAGCTGGAATGAAGCCAATCCATGCCGAGAATGACATCAAAATTAGTCATCTCTAATTTGACTAAGTCTGCTTAAGTGACTTTCTGAAATATCATAATCGGGCAGTTCCTGTATACCTACAGGGCTATGATGGTTTTTCCTATTGGGATAGAGACTGAAAGGGCTCTGTTAGAATTTCGGTTCTGATTTCAAAATCAACTGCTATATAAGGAGTAACAAAAGACAAAGAAGCTCCTGGATCTAGCAAAGTGTAAACATGAACATAAAGGATCTGTAACGTACCAGTAACTGCATCAGGAGAATTTTCCTGATCTTGTCGAGTCTGAAGAGTATATAGTCTATTTAGGCATTGCCCGCTAGCAGCACTGGTGGTGGCACCCTGCTGATTTGGGTGACCAGACTGAGCTGAGGAGCGGAGATGACTCTGATAACCTCACTGAGGGCAATCTCTCACTTTGTGGCCTGGCTTGCCACAACCAAAACAGACATCGCTTCCAGCTTTATAAGTACCCTTGTGGTTCTTACCACAAGTCTGACAAAGGGGATTAGTTCGGGCATTGCTGACACTGTCCTGAGACTTAGATCCTAGCACTTTATCTCTGAACTTGGGAGTTGGAGCACTGGATGAAGAAAGACATAGAACTGATGACTTAGGAAGAAATTGAGAACGGTTTCCTCTTTCTGATTTAGGCTGACTAAAATTAACGCTACCTGTTCTAGCTTTTTTATTCTGCTTTTCCCTCTTCTTAATTTTTTGCTCTTCTATCTGCTGAGCAGGGTTCATAAGTTTGGCTAAAGTTATGTCACTATTTAGCATGACGGATCTACACTCATTAACCATGCTATCATTTATCCTTGAAGCAAACTTACTCATCTTGGCTCTATCGTCTGTAACCACATGAGGGGCATATCTGGCTAATTGAGTAAACTTTAGAGAATACTCTTTCACTGTCATATTGACCTGCCTGAGGTTGATGAATTCTATCACCTTAGCCTCTCTAAGCTCTTGGGGAAAGAATCTATCTAAGAATGCAGTGACAAACTCCTTCCACTCTATAGGACCTGCATCATTTGACCATTTTGAATTCCACTTTTTGAACCAAGTATGAGCCACATCCTACAACTAGCATGCGGCTAACTCGACACTTTCAATAGTAGTCACCCCCATGATGTCTAACACTTTCTGAAATTGATCAATGAATTCCTGAGGGTCTTCATCTACTTTAAACCTATGGAAGGACGGAGGATTCATTTGAGTGAAGTCCCGAATCCTAGATGCAGATAATTTGGCCATTGGGTTGGTCAAAATGATAGCTGATCGCTCATTATGGGCAGCTACTGACTGAGCAAGAGCGGTAAATGTGGTCTTGAACTCCACATGAGAAACATGATCGTCCAAAGGTTCTTCGGCTGAGGGGCTAACTAATTTCTTCTCTTAGGAGGCATATTCTGAAATAAAGAGAATAAGCGGATTAGACTAAGAGATTGACTTGTGATTATGATCACTAGCACGACATGAATACTGAAAGAAAGGAAACTGTTCCTAAATATCTCATAGCCCCTTGCACATAAATATGGCGTGCAACACACCCATCTACAAGCCTCTACTAGATGTGGTTTTTACACTTCCTAGGACTCTATTGAACCTTAGGTTCTGATACCAAGTTCGTAACACCTCGATTTGCTAAACCGAAATGCTACACGGTGCTCATGACCCCGTAGGACCACAAGCTAACCCATGACTGATATACGTACATGTATACTACATAATATTACATAATAATGCAGAAACATACATTAAAAGGTGATAAGGTTCAATACTGAACATAACATAGATGAGATAACATCTGTGGGGTAATACAATACATAAATCAAATGCTGTAAACACTAAAGTCTGAAACATAATAGTCTGCATCTATTCTGAAAGCCTCTTCTTTCTGAATAATCTGAATAAGGAGTTGATGGGACATGTCCCCAAATAACTCCAACTAATAACTAATCAATGAAATAGTAGAGAAATAATCATGTCCTCAAAGGATGAGGACTTACTTCTATTCTGACTGCTGGGACTGGAATCTACTTCTGATTTGGAACTCGTATCTCTGAACCTATGGTGTAACATAAAAAGAAAGCACCATAGTGCAAATGCGCTAGTATAATAGAATGCACTGAGTATACATGTGAGGTAGGTTATATGCAAGGGTTAACAAGCATGAATAATACTAGTTGACTGTCTAACATAAACACAAAAATGCATAAATAAAAACGTAACTGTAACTGACATTGTGATATCATGATTACTGAATACTGATGACATGACATACTAATAACTGATATAACTGATAGCATAAAAAGCTGCATTTAAATGTAACTAATAACATGGGTGACTGTATCTGAGAGTCCTGAATCTGATGGAACTATCTGAGTTCCTTACGGTATTTGAGTCGACTGTATCTGAAAGTCTTGAATCTAAAGAACTATTTGAGTTCTTTTACCGAGATTGGTACTGAAACTATGGGAGGTAGTATTTAATCGATATGCCCCTGATACGTCATTATGGCTAAGTTGGGGTCCAATCTGTAACCCCAATTGGAAGGGTGTCAATACCACACCACTAGTAAGGACAAGCTATAGGCTATCCTTATCTGATAGTGTCCCTAAAAGAGAATGGTGGGGCCTTTATCTGACAGTTCTTATCCATCTCATAAACCCTCATCAGATAGTATTGATGTCTCAACCTATGTTGGCTACATAGTTCTGGAATGTAAGGATGAATTCTAAGGATCACACCCTCATCTGATAATGTGTGTCCCCATCCTTGAGTTCACTCGGTGCTAATTCCTACTCCCATCTGAATAGACAGTGAACATAATTTACTGAACTGAACATGAGCTGAGTTACTAAGTTCCATTGACTGACGGACTACTACTAATATCTGATAACTGACTGAGTCATGAGATCATAAAGATTTTTCTTGAGTCATAAGACTATCTGAAGTCTAAGGATTCATAGCTTGACTGAGAGTTTTGTGAAAATATGACATGGCTCTAGGTACACAGCTAATGTTTCGAGTACAAGTATCCCCCAAGACTCGATGGAAGGAAACTGACAAAGCATGACTTACTTGAATACATAATAATCATCATAATACATTTACTGAAGCAATTCATCAAACATGTGATTGGCATAAGCTTGTACGTACATGGGTATTTCATGATATCATGCTAATTAAACACTTTCTTTTTATCTAGGCATTCAACCAAACACATAGTAGGCATAGAATGTGTAAACAACATCATACAATAATTAACTGTTGTGATTTAATTCCAATTTAATCATTCAAGGCTTTAGTCCTAGGGTTTCATGAATCTATACCGATACAAATCAACCCATATAGAATTTAACACTCATTCATGGAATACAATTCAATTACTCATTATCAACATGAACAAAAGCAGCCCAATCATGAAATTCATAAGAAAATCCATAACTTGAATTTAGAAAAGGGATTCTTGGGCTTCATGAACGAAAGGAGTCCATGAATGAACACTATGCATACCTTAGTTTGTGATTTCGTGAAGATTGATGGTGAAACCTTCTTGAATTTGAATCCCCAATAGAAACTCTAGCTTGTTCTTGAGAGAAACTTGAGAGAAAATTGTATATTTTGGGTGAAGAATGGCTAAATCACGTGTTGTTAGATTTAAATAGGGGGTAGGAAATTGACCCTTTTAACCCTGGATGCGTCATTTAATTTCAGTAAAATTTTTCTGAACTGGGCCCCTGGAGCGACGCGGCATTATTGCATTGTGTCACTGGAAATTGACAATTGAAAAATTGAGGGATGGCATGACGTGGAGCCATCATGTTTCCCCTTCCTTCGTGACCTGGAACTTTGGCGCAACGCGGGGAAAATCGCGTTGAAACACTTAAAAAAGGATAATTTTGAATTTGAGTGTTGGAGAGATGTGCCATAATCGTGGACACCTATTAGAAATTGCAAAATGTGATTTCCTCTTGTGGTGCGGCATGCCACTGATTAATATGGTACTATTTTACGATGGGAACTTAAAATAGTTATAACTTCTTACCCGGTTATCGAATTTAAGCGAATCATATATCGATGGAAAGCTTATTGAATTTTCCACATGACCAAAAGTTAAAATCCAGAAAATTCCTCATGGAATAATTATCATTCACTTTAAAAGATAATACAAGGAATTCTTGGGACTAAATTTGCTGGAAAACTTTGGGGTATTACATGAGTAATATTAGAAGAGGACTCTTTCATGGAAGTTGAGAAAGATGGAATTTCTGCCATTTTGAATTTTTGAGAGAAAGAAACCAGGTTTGTTTTGGAGAAGAGGACAATTTAGGAAGATAATTTGAGTTACTTTGGGAAAGAGTAAGAATAAAATATTTGATTTTGTAATTAATGGAGGTGACTGTTTGATATTTAAAAAGTGTGTTTTTGAAATAACACGTCTAAATCCAATAGGCACTACTCCTCACATTTGCTGTGAATTAAAATCATTTGTTAAAATTAGGAAGGACATGTGGCCTTTTAAAATATAAAATTTTATGATTAGTAAGGTATTCAGATTTGGTACTAACCTAAGAGATGGTACCAGGTCCCTCTCCTTTTTTGAGTGAATTCGCCATTTGTTTTTGCCTCAACTATTTTTCTCCAAAACTGTTCCCATGGGTATATACCTATAAAGGTATAATACTGAGTTAGACCATGACGTACCTATCTTACCAAGGATACTTATCTCGTGAACACAACCAAATTTAGGAAGAGAAACTGATCCATCGAGTAGGTTAGGTTAATTTAATCAATCCTAACCTCAGCTTGTTAGTTTCAACACACCACTTCCTCCCAGAATTTGTTCTGAAAAAGGTCCGAGGACTAGGTCCCAAACTTAGTATCCTTTAAATTTCCAAGGTTCCTTCTAAATTACTTTGAACCAGCCAACATATTTTAGAATATTTTTCACCTTTTTTAGCTCACTTTTGCTAAAGGACTACTGAGAAAACCATACAATTTTTTACTTAGGCTCTTGTTGGAACTCCTATCCCCAAATGTGAAGTTAGAATATCCAGGGGTTGACAAGATATGTGCTTCCAGTTTGACCTTCTGAGATGAATTCCACTAGGAATAGGTCCCTGCGAAATCTTGACTAGACACTTCTTGAGGTTCTTCTATTTGAGCTGATGTTTGTGTCTGAGATCTTGGATCACCATCACTGTCATCACTCCCCTCTACATAAAATTTTTCCTTGACCATCATATTCATCAAAATCTTTCTTGTTTTAGGTGTAGCCCACACATAGAGCTTTGTTTTATCTTCTTTACCTTTTCCACACAAGACACCTTTACCTTGGAGTATCTTGAGAGATATGATACAATCAGACCTTCCAGTAATAGATTTAAACAATTATGTATCACGAAGATAGTTCTGACTGCACTCCCTTTCTCCCACCTATATGTTAGATTTGGGAACCCACTTGAGTTTGAGTTCCCAGTAGGAGGACAAGGGTGTAATCAAATTCTTCTTGACCCATCTTAGTAATGAGAGCTTCTTTATATTCAGAATTCTAGAACTCTTAGGATTAGCATTCCCTTGCTGACTATATTTAACACTATTTATTCTAGCTCTCATCAAACTTTGATAATTTTATTTCATATGACCATCTCTTCCACAATGTGTGCATAGAGGTTTGTGGACTTTGTTCTTGACGTCTTGAACAGTTAAATTAGAAAGTATCTGTGGGGATGTGGTCCAATATAGAGATTTACTAATTTCTTCTCTCAAACGGGCCAGGTCCCTTTCTAATTCTTCATTCTTCTGGAGTGCAGTCATAAGGAGCTTTTGAGAATCCCTTAATTTATATTCAAGCTCAATCTGAATCTTTGAAGTTTTTTATTCCCTTTATCATCATAGTCAATTTCTTTCTCCAGTTGACTCACCATACTTAGATTATCATATTTTAACTTAGCAAACTATTATTAAAGAAATCTGGAGAGTTAAAGCAATTAATTCAAGCTCCTAATTATCTACTTTTTCTTCAAGAGCATTTTTCTCATTTGTTAATTCACACACTAAATTAATCAACACATTTGCTAGATTCTTTATCTTTCTAGCAGAATAATTATCTAAATTTTTCTTAATATCAGAGAGAGTTACCTTATTTTCTTCTTCATTTTCAGTGTTTTCCATGAGAACAAACAAGGAGTCAAAGGTCACTTTCTCATCCTCTATTGACAACATGGAAATATCTTCATGCTTTCCATCTTCCTCAGATTCACTAGATACATCTCCCCAGATAGCTAAGGCCTACTTTACTACAAAATCAACTATATCATTTCTTCTTAACTTTACAGGGACTTGGTCCCTATTTTTTCCTTTGTCACTTTTAGTCTTAAGATATTCCTGATAATTCATTTTTTGCATTGGACAATCCTTAATGAAATGCTTAGGACTTCCATATTTGTGACAAACCTCTGTAGTGGCTCCTTTTCTTCTATTACTTCTACTTCTTTGAAACTGACCACTTTTCTTCATAGCGCTAACAATTCTTTTTGCCAAATAGGCAACATTAGTGTATTCTTCATTTGAATATGACGTAGAAGCCTTCAATACCAGAGATATTTCTCTTTTTAATTCCTTCTTCTCTTTTCCTTGTTTCTTCTTGAGTTCATGTGTCTTCAGATTCCCAATAATTTCATCCATGGTGAGAGTTTTTAGGTTCCTTGCTTCAGTGATACCATCCACTTTTCTTTCCCAGGATTTAGGTAGAACCCCCAAAAATTTTCTCACCTATTTGTACAATGGAATTATTTCTCCTAAACAGTGCATCTCATTAGTAATAAAAGTAAATCTAGTATGTATCTCTTAGATGGTTTCTCCCTATTTCATGGTGAAGATTTCATATTGTGTAATCAGTATATCAACCTTTGATTCCTTCACATCAGTGGTCCTTTCATGAGTTATTTCAAGCAATCCCAAATTTCTTTGGCATTTTCACATGCAGAAATCATGTTGTATATATCAAGCCCAATGCCACAAATTAGCAATTTCTTGGCCTTATAATTTTTCTCAGTTTTCTTTCTGTCTTTATCATTATACTCTCGCTTGCTTTTATCAACCATTCTAGTTATTTCTCCTTCTTTGACCTCTTTAACTGAAATATGAGGACCATCAAGTATTATATCCATCAGGTCACTGTCCTCGGCCATAATGAAGTAAAATATCATGGTTTTCCACCACCGATAAAATTGTCTATTAAATTTAGGTGATCAAGTGGTAGACTGCCCTTCTTTTAAATTAGGTGGAGCAACCATAATAACCAATTGATTCAAGATGTTAACCTTTTAGAGTTTTTTGGATCTGATACCAATTGTTGGAATGTGGGGGGTGCACCACATAGTGAGGGACCGAGTCCCTTAATGTCAGTCACAGAAAATCAAACAGTAAAGCTGATAAAAACAAAAACTTTGCTTTTAACAAGAAAACACCAAGATTTCAATGTTCAAACCTCTTTGCTCAAGGGAGGAAAAAACATGGCTTGCCCTCACAAGCACCCACAATCCACTATAGTCAAACTCTTTATTATAGACTCCAGTGAACCTAACTCTAGGTTCTACTTGCTTGTAATACCTTTACTACAAGACTACCTTGACAACTCTGCCAAGTACTCACTTTAATATTGATAACTCTAACCAAAATTGAACTTAAGTAACTCTACCTAAGCACTCTCAAGAAATAAAAGAAATATTATTCTTATATCATGAGTAATGCAATTAGAAATCACAACTCAACTCAAGAACACTCAAACTTTTAGTAAATAAAAAGATCAAAAACTTAAGCAATACTTGAGCAATGAACTGGATTGAGATTTTTCCTTTTTCACTCTTTGAATAATTTGGATTGCTAAATCACACTATTTTGAGAAGCATTCTTTTCATTTTATAGTGTAATAATGATTAGGGTAGAAATCTGATTCGGCCAAGTATCCTGAAAGGTACAAGCTTACCTGCACAGTTTATTACACTAGAAGACAAAAGGTTGTAGGCCTTGTGACAGCCGTATTTATCTTTGATGACCTAGGGACCTGGTCCCTTATTGTCAGCTTCTCATCATCAAAATAAGATATAGCAACTTTACCTCTTTTTGGTGATGACAAACCACAGATATTTGGAGTATCATATTCATTCACCTTATATAGTTGGAGTGATTACCACTATTTTTAGTGAATGTTCCCCTATCATCATGCATAAATCTTTCCTTCAACATAGGGACCTGGTCCCTTGCTGTTGATTGACATTAAAAATTCAGCTCATTCATTATGTATCAAAAATTCCCTTATTAATATGCCTGAACTTATCAATGTTCATTTGAGAATTTCCCTTTGTCATATTCCCCATGTCAATATGTAAGGATTTTATTCAGCATATTTGCACCACCTATTATGGTCTTGGTTGGATTCATTCATTACATCAAACATATCATCACTTAGTACTTATTCCTCTGGTCCTTGACATATAACTATTTCATTATCATGCAACACACCTGCTCTCTATCTTATGTATTCAGTATTCCCTCTTTTGGCATCATTGAAAAATATTAACAGTAAACCAATAATAAAGTAAGCATCGGATAGTTAATTCATGCCTAGTGGAGAAATACTAACATGAAGAATAACTTTAAAAGGAAGAAACAAATGAGGCATACAAAAAAAATTGACTCATTGTTAAGGAGATTAGTAGCATCATATTATACAAAAAAAAACAAAATAACTGTCTTTAAAACCCTACATGACCACAAGAATAGGAAACTGGTATAGGGATGATAAGAAGATACGGATAACAAGACTTAGGTAGAGGGAGGCTTAGGGGAATGGGACTTAATTAACCGCTCCATTCTTGCATGCTCTGCAACATAGGCATCCAGTAACAGCTTGGTATGGTTCTTCACTTCGGCATTTAGTCCTTGAACTTTATTAGTAAGCTCTGCAACCTTGACCTAGAGCTTAGAATTTTCTGCTGCAAGTTCTTCAGAAGAAAATGGTCCGTCAGAAGATCGCTACTAATTTTTCATTTTTAAATGCATAATCTCAGCATCCTTAGAGGCTAACTTGATCCTCAACACCTCCTTTTGCTTGCTTAGATTTTCTTGAACATCTAGTAGCTAAGACACCTGAGATACGGCTCCTATTCTTTCTTTTATGCATTTATTTTGCACCGATGTTCTCAAACTAAACATTTGTTTGACAGTTCCTGGGGATCCCTTTAATTCCAATTACTCCAAAATATTGAAATACCTTGTTCAAAAAATATCCATATGGCATTCCATATTTTTCTTCCATCTCATGAATCACTTTGTGCATATTCTCTATCATTAGAGCAGGCATACTTATCAGGTCAAACTTGCTCAATCATTCTCACAAAAACATATTAGTTGCAGAGGCTATAGTTGTTTTCTCCGACCTTGGTAAAATGACCTTGTGTATAAACTCAAACACCAACTGGAACTCATTGGTGAGAAAATTCTTTATCACACCGGCTACTGATGTCCCTCCCACCTTAAAAGCATCAATCATGAATTCAATTAAGGGTTGTTGCTTCACAATAGTCCTCACACCAATACTAGGAACATCTAAAATCTTTCCCAATATTTTTTTATCCAGTTTAATTTCCTTTCATTGGATTTGTGCATTCATACTGAAACCATCATCTGAGAATTACATAGTTTAATAGATTTCTTTAACCTCACACTCAAATACCATGGGAGTTTGTTCCTCTAACTGGTGTAACCAATACTATTGTCTCACATACTCTACCAGCTCTATCATTTAAGGATTCTCATATATCTTGGGATCAAAACCCTTTTTGATAGAACCTTTTATTTTTTAAATATCTCATTTCTTTGCTCTCTAGACACATCCTTCTTTTCTATTTCTTCTTTCTTTCTTCTTTTTGTATAGTTGCTTGATTATTTTTAATAACTTTCTCTTCTTAGGACCAGGTCCCTCAGAGACTTTATTCTTTCTTACAACAACATGTTTCTTTTTGCTTACAGCAGTGCTGCTAGACTTTGGACTGAAGGACCTGGTCCTTCCAGCAACATAAAATTCCTGCCTTTTCTTCTCATTTGCAGCAGTAACATCTGAATCAACATCCTCACCACCACCAATTTCTACAACTTTAACATTTTTCTTCTCTTCTATTATAGCATCTTTCTTAAGCCTTCTTCGCCTAGTGGTTGAAGACTTGCTAGCCTTCATAGCATCCACCATCAACTTTTTTCAAACCCTCTAGTAGAATAGGATTTAGTAGTTTTTACACCAGAGTCACTCATTTTTTCCTTTCCTTTACTGTCCCTCTATTTCCTTATGGACCATCTCAGAAGTGGTTCCTCCTCATCCTACTCATTAGGAGGTAATGCTATTTCTTCATCCTTAGATAATTCATCATTTTCTCCCACTATTTGTTCTTTTGTAATGACTGAACTTTTCTTGGGAAGTTATGCAAGTAAAAGTAAATTCTCAGCCACCCAATCTATGCTGCTAGAAAGATCAGACCTTCTTATAGGAGTTTCTTCATCGAATAGTTGAGCAAAAATTAGGCTTGAATCAAAGGGATTAGGGGAACCAGGTATTTGTAAGTTTTCTAAAATTTCAGTACCTTCTAATTCCTTAGATAGAAGAGGGATTTGAGAAAAATCATAGTGATTTGTTTTTTCTGAAGTAGGAGCAACTTCAGATTAAGGGACTTCTTGTGCAATTGATGAACCAAAACCTTGATTTGAATCTTCTATAATTGATGACATAGCAAAAATTATATGGTTTTGGATGTTTCATCAAGGATAGACTCATTCATGGGTTCTAAAATTTCTGGAGGCAATTCAATAGGCTGATTTAACACAGGTTCTTATTAAAGGCTTGAGGTGGTTTCTTCTTAAGTACTGGGCGTTAGAGAAACAAATTGTTTGATTAATGGATTTTCTGAATTTTGTTCATTTGGGATGTTTGGGACTTAAAATGAAGGAGGTATAGGTAAAATACTTTATGATTTTTGAGAAAGATCAGAAGAGGACTCTTTTATGGTGGTTAAGGAGGATGGAATTTCTATCATTTTAAATTTTTGAGAGAAAAAGACCAGGTTAGTTTTGGAGAAGAGGACAATTTAGAAAGATTATTTGAGTTAATTCGAGATAGAGTAAGAATAAAAGATATGATTTTTTAATTAATGGAGGTGACTGTTTGACATTTAATAGGTGTCTTTTTGAATTAAAGTGTCTAACTCCATTAGTATGACTCTTCACATTTGCTATGAATTGATACCATTTGTTCTGATTAGGAAGTACATGTGGCCTTTATAAATAGAAATTTTATAATTTTTAAGGCATTCATATTTGGTACAAACCTGAGAGATGGGACTAGATGTCTCTCCTTTTTTGAGTGAATTCTCCATTTGTGCTTGTCGTAACTGTTTTCCTCCAAAATTGTTCCCATGGGTGTATACCTGCAATGGTATATTACTGAGTTAGACCATGATTTACCTATCTTACCAAGGATAAATGTCTCCTGAACATCACCAAATTTTGGAAAAGAAACTAATCTATCTAGTAGGTAAGGTTAATTTGATCAATCCCAGCCTAAGCTTGTTAGTTTCAATACACCACTTCATACCAGAATTTGTTCTAAAAAGGGTATAAGGACTAGGTCCCAGACTTAGCATCCTTTAAATTTCAAAGGTTCCTTTTGAATTACTCTGAACTAGCAAGCATATTTCATAATCTTTTTCACCTTTTTGTGCTCACTTTTGGGATAAGAATGATGAGAAAATCATGAAATTTCTGACTTAGGCTCTTATTGGCACTCCTGTCTCCAAATGTGAAGTTAGAATATCCAGGGGGATGAGAAGATATGTGCATCCAGTTTGATCATCTGAGATGAATTCTACTGGGACCAGTTCCCTGTAAAATCTTTACTACACATTTCTTGAGGTTGTTCTACTTGAGATGATGTTTGTGTCTGAGATCTTAGATCGCTATCACTGTAATGACTCCCATCTATATTAAATTTGTCCTTGACCAATGCCGTCATCAACATCTTCCTTATTTTAGGTGTATCCTATACATAAAGATTTTTTTTTATCCTTTTTACATTTTTCATATAAGACACCTCCACCTTGGAGTGTCTTGAGAGAGAGAATACAAATAGACCTTCCAATCATACCTTTGAACAATTACATATCAAGAAGATTTTTCAGCTGCTCATCATCATAACAAGATATAGAAGGGGTGTTTGTGTATGTCCAGGTCTCGTAATCTAAGTCTCGCCCCAAGCATAGATATTTTGTACTTCGTTTGATTAATGTGTATGAGTCTTTCCCTATGATAGATTGAGTGACGATATTCTTAAGGGAAAATCATCGTGTTTTTGGGTTTGTGAACTATAGATGAAGGGGAAATCTAAGCACCATGGCATTGTAGATTTGGGATCTCCCTTATGCCTATGATAAAGTTTGAGTAGCCATATGATTTTCCCTCATGAGAGACAAAATGTGAGATGATGGCTTTGTTTGGTTCCACCAATAACCAATCTTGTATAGTGTAAATGTGAGGCAAGCATCCCCCTCTATCCAAAAAAAATTTTGTGAATACCAAGGGCATGGATGTGAATAATCTTGTAACAACACTTCACCTCTTTTTGTGACTCCAAAGTCTTTTATTGGTAGTGTATGGTAAATATCTCCTTTTTTCCTCTAGTAAGTAATGCAATTGAGCCTCCTTGAAAAGTTTGCATGCCGTGTGTAGTGAGCTTAGTTATTTAACTCTCAAGCTTACTTATATTATCTAGAACTTTTCTCATTAGTCTCTCAAAGATAATGGTGATTATGATTGGTTGGTGAAATGATCTTAGGCCTTCTTTGGAACATGGAAACCCACTTTTGCCTAAAATGCCTACCCATCATAGATTGTATCACTAGTCTTCCACTTTGAGCCTTTGAACCTTTCTTTGGAAACCATATTACAAGCCATGAACCATTTGACTTTTATCCCTCTTTTGAACCTAACTCTCCTTGAACTTAAAAGTGAAACTTGAGGCTAAAAGCCTAAGTTGGGGTGGTGAATCTTGGAAAAGGTAACTTTAGGTCGTGGGATTGTAAGTGAGCGCCTAAGAGATAAACAATGGGAATAAATGAATAGAAAAAAAAAGTATTCAACAAAGGAAAGAATTGCATGAATTTTATAAAGAAAAAAAGATGAGAAGAAAATTCTTTCAAAAGAGGGGAGAATCAAGGTAAAAAAAAGTAGGCACGTACGTGAGTTAAAACAAAGTGGCCCAGGTACCAATGTTTAATTGAATAGTTTGATATGTAGAGTTCAAAAAGGGTGTAGTCACTTTGATCCCAAATATTTATATTACCCTTTCTCGAGAACACATTACAAGCTTGAAAAAGTCCTATGAGATCACCAACAAAGTGTCTTCAATTTAGTGGCGATTAAAAATAAGGGCAACCATATGGAATGATACTTGTTCGCATTGAGAGATTCTTTGTGAGAGTAGCTGCTTGCACTTTAATCTCTTGTTGCATGATAGATACTTTAGTGTGTGGTATTTTCTTTCGTAAGGAGGCATGTAGACAAATTGAGGTGGGTGAACTTGTCATCTTTTGAATATGAGGCAAAGGAGTGTAGTTGTGTCACTATTGATAGAGAATCACTTTTAGAGGGTTAGTGGTAGCTGATTAGCTGCTCTTTAAAGTCTTTTGCATCTTTGAAGGTGTGATTTAGTTTAAGGAGAGTTGTGAGAATGGCTTTTCCCATGCTTGAATACTAATTGTTGGTGTTCACTAAGGGTGAAATCATTGTGATCATTTGGATTTATGAATGGGCTTAAAATTTCATGGTCTCATTGAGTAATAAGTAGTGTTGCTTGAGGAAAAGTAGAGATTTAAGTTGGGGTATTGATGAGTGGCAAATTTACCACTCGTTGACATCCAAATGCATCCACTACTATGGCTAAAAATTGTGTATAGGGGCCTAATTCTCCATTGGAATATACTAATTTCTAGTTTTTGTAATCTTACAGGTCCTATGATGAAAAGGAATGGAAATCAAGCTAAAAGAAAAGAAAAATAGGCAAAAAGGAACAAAAGTTGGAGAATAGGAGACCCTCGGCTACTGCAATCCCAATCCTCAGAGTCGCGATTGCAGTTGATCAACTAGGGATCAAAAGACTCTCAGTTATCATGATCACGAAAAGATGCTACATGATTGTGGAAGTGTAATAACGATCCCAAGATAACAATCGTGGTATAGCAGGAATCCTCCAAGGAAAGATTCATAATTTCATACGGCTGAACCCAAGTCTCTAAAAGGCAAAACCCTTACATAATTGAGGAATCTTCAAACTAATTTTAAAGACTGTATTAAGAGAAAAACCTTTGAAGTGGTGAAAATAAACAATTGTTAGTAATTCTCCAAGATATAAATTTTTTAGTTGTAATTTGAAATTAGAGCTTTGGGATTATTCTTGGCCCAAAATAATGGAGTAAGTTGAGCATTATTAACCCTTCGTGAGCTCTTATGGTCATAAATATATCTTGGTTATTGTGGAATACATGTCCAAGTGGGAGAAAGTTGCTGCCTTAGCAGATAATGTAGGAAAGTGGTTGCATTCTTAAGAAAGAATATTTCCTCACGCTTTGGTATTCCAAAAACCATTATAAGTGATGGAGGGTTCAACTTTTGCAATAAGGTTTTCTGAGTTGCGTTGACTAAATATAGCGTGAAACAATATAAGATGTATGGATACAGCTTATCACCCATAAACTAGCGGGAAATCAGAAGCTTCAAATAGGGAAATCAAGTGTATATTAGCCAAAACTTTTAATGCAAACAGAAGTGATTGGTCGAGAAAATTTGATGATTCCCTTTGGGCGTATCGAACAACTTTCAAGATGCCCATCAGAATATCCCCTTACTATCTTATTTTTGTTAAAGACTATCATCTGTCAATGTAACTTAAACATAAGGCATTGTGGGCACTCAAGAGGTTGAACTTGAGTTGGAAAAAAGCAGTTGAGTTGAGGCTAGATCAACTCAATGAAATAGATGAGTTTTTCCTCTGATCCTATGAAAGGGATGATATTTATAAAGAAAGTATGAATTGGTACCATGATCAAAGAATTGAAAAGAGAGATTTCAAGTAGGTGATTGGGTGCTGCTTTTTAACTCACAATTCAAGCTTTTTCTAGAAAGTTACATTCGAAATGGTTGGGATCTTTTAAGAAAACCAAGTTTTTCCATCAGGGGTAGTTGAGCTGGAGAAGATACAAGTGTATTCAAGGTAAATGGACAAAGGATCAAGCATTACATTAGGCCAATGGCTGAGGTAAAAGTGTTGAGTATGGTCTATTTTGACGCTGTTTGAGTAATCAAGATAACCGAGTCATGCCCCGATGTTAAATCAGGCGCTAGTGGGAGACAACCTATAATGTGTTGTAACATCGTGTAGGTAGTTGTTTTTTATTTATATGCAATATTAATCTAGGTGTTGAGTGTGCAAAAGTTGTAATTGAGGGAATTTAGAGTTGAAGTATTCTAGATAAGCAGCGACAGAGGGATCGACGGACCGCCACCTATGCAATGGACCATCGCCCTAACCATCACAAATGGCTCAGATGACCCACATTATGGATAAGACTTGATAGTTAAGGTGATGAACCATCACCTCTATGACTTAATGGATGATGGTATGATGATACCTATGGAATATGCCTTATCGGATAATTCTTGGCTAAATGGTTGGGTTGTGTGAAAATTTTTTAATTGGGCTTAATGGGGGTTATGTAGCTCACTGTGAAGGTGTGAGTCCCAAAGAGGACAAACACTGGAAACCACGTTTGCCGACATAGTGGTCATAATGACCGTGTGCACAGTTTATACTATTGATATGTACATGTATCCTGGATTAACGTAGGTTCGGGGCATTCCTTGGTCTTCCTTGGATATCTCTGGTTCATGCGGCTAACATGCACTAGGGCCTTTTCAGTAGGAGAATTTGAACCCATATAGCTTATGGGTGCCTTTAGGACGGTTAGAGATACACATTCCAGGATAATATCTTAAACTTCATGTTAAACCTTGTTCCCCATACCAAAATGTTATATATATATATATATATGATTTTGTGCATATAGTTTTGGAATAATTTTTGACAGATTGATCATGGCATTATTTTATCCCTTCCTTGAGTTAAATGCTAACACTCATCTCACTAACTATCCCCAGAAGTTGTATCCCTACGTGATGCAGGGTCCAAAGACACTTCTATTTCCTTACACAGTGGTAGGTGATTTATGGAAAGCTTTGAAGTGATGAGCTTTCATTCTCTAGAAGGCCCTCATTTCATGGTATTTTTTTTTACTTGTGTCTTAGACAATTTTAGTGATTTTGGCTATGGTTGGGGGCATGTCCCGACTTGGGTTGATGTTTGGTTTCTTAGAGGCTTTTGTGGACAAGAAAGTGTGGGTGGTTTATGTTATGGATTCTTACATCCCTCTTGTTAGTGATTTATCTATCTTGTTATATATTCAAAAATCATCCGTCGCTAGTTATATTGTGTTTTGGTTGGCTAGGCTAATGGGGTTGATATACGGTCCTTAGCAGAATTTAGATACCCGTTACGACTAGGCCCTAGTTTGGATCGTGATAGGATCATAGGCTGTTTTCAATAAAGTCCACTCAACCTTAAAAGCCTAAACAAAAATGTTGATGTTTAGTTTTGTTTGAGTCCCTTTTAAGCCTATAGCCTTTTGTTTAGCACCTATAACTTACCATTCTTTATTCATTAACACCCTATTTTGTCCCTGGTCCCTCTTAGAATATTGTGCACCTCGACTTAGGTAAAATTCCTAAGATGAGGGTGGCTACTATAGAGAGCTAATAATTGAAAAATTGTTATTTTATATTGTAGAACTGGTCACATTTGGACCTGGTCCCTTAGGATATTGTGTACCTCATAAGTTGAGGGTGCCTAGTGTAGATAGCTAAATTACAAGAGAAAAACTGCTTAAGGTTAAAAAAGGGCCTTTGGGACAATAAAGATGTGACATGAATTGGAAAGAGAAGTTGGAAGCCGAAGGAGTTTTAAAAAAGTGAGGTTTAAGAGTAGCAATAATGGCAAGGAGGGCAAAGTCACTATTCTAAAAACATTTCTCACATATACCTGAAACCTCATTACAAGCTATAGAAAGTCCTATAGTGATCCTTGCTAATCAGCTATAGACATTACAGGATGATATTAGCAAGCTTATGGTTTTATGTATGCTTTGTTTGAAATTTGTTAAGAAAGTAAGAGGTTTGATTGTTGGTCCGTAATTTAAATAACTAAGTGTGCATTAGAGTTTTCTGAATATGAGGGCAAATGAACTATAGTTGTGATTATTGATTTTTGGATATTGTGTCTAAAGTATATACATATCAGCTTTCTAGAGTGTAATGCTAAGCATTGATTCCTTTGATTCAAGAGTTCAAGAGTAGTGTATCCATAAAGTGATCAATTGATGATAGTTCTAACAGTTGATATGTCATTCATTTTCTAGAAGCATATGTGGTGTGTTTTTGAGTTGCTAGAGGAAAAGTAATTGTATTAAGTTGAGTGTGTTGATGTTCCATCATTTGACGGAATAATTTTCATCTCTTACGAAGGATAATTTTTTGCCTTCTAGCAACTATTGGTATATTTGATGCTCTTTTCACTTGTTTTTAGGCAGCAAACTCAAAAGAAAGAATAAATCAGAAAGGTAGATACTGATAGACCATGAAAGTCCAAGCGATGGACCGTCAGACCTACAATGGGCCATCATCCTGGACGTCGCTCCTTAAGCAGATCATGAAGAAGTCATAGTATTGGGCGACAGACCAAGCAACTAGTCGTCGGACCTGCGATGGATCGTTAGCTTGGCCATCACTCTTTACGCAGAATAAATAGAAACTTGGATTCCAAAGATGGGAAATACGACAGACATTCAGAGCCCTAAAGGACCACCACACCATCTGTTGCCCTTACCTGCAAGATAGTATTAAACTAGATACCAGCCGGCGGACAGTCGCATGGTCAACGTCCGTTATGCAAACCATCAATGGTGACGTAGTAGCTGAGATTTGAATTTTAAACCCAAACACTTTGGGAGCCTATAAATACCCAACTTAGGGTTAGATAGGCATATTTTGACTATTTTCTAAAATTGTAACATAAAATTGTTTGAGAAACAAATTGAGAGCATAGGGACTTCACTATTGTTCCTAGTAATTTGGGATTAGAGAAACACCTTATAATTGGTAAGTTGATTCTGAATTATTTATGAAATATATATTATGCTTTTTATCCTTAATTATGTGTCGTTAAAGCTCCCATAACTAGGGTTATGGGAGCCTTGGTGTAATTCAATGTTAAGGTTGTAGGATTGATGAAACCTTAAAAATATATTCAATTGCATAACCTTCTCTTAAGTTTAATGATTCTTCTTGGTTGCAAACTTGAGGGATGTGCCCCTAAACATAACTTTCTTGAACAAAGAAGTTAGAGTTAGAAAAAAAGAAAGGTTACAAAATGATTGGAGTACTTACCCTCTAATCTTATTATTAATGCCTTACCCGGATCAATCTCTTGAGGATTTAGTTGTTGTAATAATCTATCACTTTAAGTTTTAAATAAATGAAGTGAATCTATCTTTGAAGGTTGAAAAAAATTAGATGGAAATAAATATGCAATTGTCCTTGTAATTCAAATTATTGATGTATGGATTTATAAAAAAACCACAACCCTTAGCATTGAAACACCTTGGCAATCATAACCCTAGTTTACCGATTCTCATTCGTTATAAATTACAACTGAAGCATTAGTCTGTAATACATTGCAAACACTTAAATCAATATTCCTAAAAACAAAAAAGCTCTTTTTATTTCCAAAAACTTATGACTAATAGTCCATTAATAATCATAAGAATTAGTTAACACCTTATCCTCTGTGGGATTCGACCTTAACCTAGTTGGGTTATATATTTGACAAGACCGCTTACACTCTTTTAGGAGAGTCATAATTTAGGTGTACCAGTCACGCAATTTCAAAAATAGAAGGAAAATCAATTGGGATTTTAATTTCCTTTTTATTTTGTGTAGATCAAGTTGGATCAGCTCATTGGGTCCTTGATTTTGACCCTAAAAATGACTCCTAGAAATGACTCGTAGTTAGTGAATACAAGTAACTAGCTCTGTCTATTTAAATTTTATTCTTACTTGGGTCTCCATTCATGACGACTCAAGGTGACAAGTTATTTTCACTGACAACGACTCATTGTGAGAGTTGTCATGACTTTGGACACCACTTACCTGGAAGCTTTCCTTTGGGCCTCTCCTGGCAGGTCTAGTGATGATTAGGGGATACCTAAAAATCATAGGGTCCCCTGTAGGGACTTGTACACTAGAAAATTTTATGATCTTTCATACATCTTTAAGTCTGGCACACTGAACGTACAAATTATCCTATAATGTAACAAGTACAAAAATATGATTTGCCTCCTATGTAGCGCTTGATTTAACATCGCGGCATGATGTGGCTATGTTGGATACTCAAACTTCACCAACAATCCCATAGTTTGCCTCCCATGAAATGCCTAATTTAGTGTTGTGGCATGACTCAGTTGCCTTGGCTACTCAGACTTTGCTAAGGCTTACATCATCACATACTATCACTTCCTCTATGTTGCCCATGTTAGGCTTAACTCAATTCTTGTTCACCTTGAATGGGCTTTTTCTTCCCATTTTAGCTCAATTAATCCATGTAAAACTACTCTAACCACAGTGAATGGTCCATACTACCTAGACTTCAACTTGCTAGGAAACAAGAGAAGTACGAATTATACAACGAGACCATATTACCAAGATGGAATTCTATTTTCTCAATATTCTTGTCATGGTATAACTTCATATTTTTCTTGTACAAAGCAACACTCTCAAAAGAAAAGAGGTGAAATTCATTCAACTCATTTATCTTACTCATCCTCATTTTGTAGTCTCACTCCACTCAAAATACAACTTTTGTAATGCCTATAGTGTCTTGTGCTCAAGCTTAATCAGTAAGTGAGATGCCTTGTCATACACAAGCTGATAAAGAGAGGCACCTATAGGGTCTTAAAAGTTGTACAATTGGCCCAAAGTACATCATCTAGCTTACTTGACCAATTAGTCTGGTTGGTATTCACAGTCTTTGCCAATATAGACTTGATCTCATAATTGGAGACCTCAACTTGTCCACTAGTATGTGGATGGTAAGGTGTTGCGACCTTATCTTTCACACCATACTTCTCAAGCGGGACGTTAAATAGATAATAATAAAAATGGTACCACCATCACTAATATTGTCACGTGGAGTACCAAATCAAGAAAATATGATCTTTTTCAAAAACATTATGACACCGTGATCCTCATTATTGGGAAGCACAATGTTTCCACTGTCATGACCCAAACCAAGGCCTAGTTATGATGGGTATATCAAGCCCACCGTGGACCGGAGACCCATCCCATAGCCTAACCTCAAGAGCACAATAATAATAGTAAAGCAGAAGCCAATAAAGATAGTAATAAAAGATAAATATATCAAATGAAAGTTCTAAGAATCCATAACCAACAATCTAACCCAAGCTTTTCCATAAAAGCCTCTAAATCCAGAATACCAAACTAGGCAGGGACGTGCCCCTGACCATGACAAGGAAAAAGTCACAATTCCCAAAATCTAAAAGAGAAATCTAATGAAATGGTAAAGCTTTCCAAATAGTGGAGGCTCACCACTTCACAGCAACTCAATCGATATCTGCACCACCTAACACTGCACAGGAGTAAAAAAAAAACTTTAAACCTTACATCATGAAATGATGTAGCAACCAGGGACGGACAGTAGGATAATTACTGGCATGTAACTCAGGGAAAATGATAAATAATGCCATGTAAAAAATAATCCAAAACCCCATACACACGTTCATATATACAATTATAAGATATTGGTATCTGGTAAAAGGTCATGAACATAAGAGTTTAAAACCATTAACCTAAACTGCATAGCACTATCCTTCCTAAGGGTACCCACGGGATATATGGGTTCAACTCCCCTGCTGAAAGGGCCCCAGCGCGTGTTAGCTGCATGAATTGAGGAAATTCAAAGGAGGGCCAGAGACACTAAGGCTCTAACTATCCTAAAATATATAATGTATGAACTAAGCACACGGTCATATAGACACTCACACCCACAAACGTGATGTCTAGTATTGGTACCCCGAGGACCTTTACCTTCACAGTGAGCTACACAACCCCCTTAAACCCAAATCAAAACATTTGCTCATGATCCTATCCATTAACCCAGGAGTCATTTATTAAGGCATTTATCATTTGGTATCATCATACCAATTATGATTGCAAGATAATTTATGTTACACCATAAAAAGCTCATTAACCATTAGACTCTGAAGTTCCATTTTACTCCAAAACCATGTCCACCAAGGCATTTCAAAACCTTTTTTATCTGTTTAGCCTTAAGTACAATACAATAGATAAAAAGGGCAAGTAAAATCATGCAATATATCTATATTCAAAATCAATTCAGAAGGTGGGTTGAGCTTAATGTAATTTTGAGCCAACAATTCATCAATTTGGAGAAACCCATATCCCCATTCAAAACCATACAATATTTCTCCAATTAAGCCTCAAAATCATTAATTAAAGCATGATCAATGCATTTAAACCATTGGAAAATAATTCAAGTATTTCAAACCCAATAATGAAACCATATGAATATTAAACCAATTCATTCCATAATGAAAAACACAATTTTAGGGATGAGAGACATTCCCGAAACACAGAAGAATTTGGAGAGAAATCATGAACCAGAGGCTAGATGTTTAATCCCTTAAAAAACCTGTCTTTTTCTTGCTTTGGGGAGTTACAGAGAAGAAAAAGTATTTTTGATTTTTATAACTGATGTTAAAAGGACCTTAAAAGTGTTTCTAAGTCATGGTATAGTGTAAAGATGGGAAAAGACCAAAAAGCCCTTAATGAAAATATGCAGGAAAATTGGGTCCAATCGTTACGCGTCAGGTGATGACTCATGAGTTCTAACCATGAGTCGTTGCATAGTATCATAACATGAACGTCAAAATTACTATCCTTTACAGTTATGACCCGGAGTCACTCACCACGACTCGTTGTCTGATGTCACAACTCATGATATCGACTCGAGTCAAGGCAGTACATCTAGGAAACCTCACTAGTGAGACCACAAGTCTCACCCTATGAATCATGACAAGTGATAACAACTCGTCACCTGAGTCGTAGTCACGACAGTGCTGGCGAAAACCCAAAAATTTTAGAGTCCAACACCTGGGGTATAACATCCACCCATTTATAAATATAGTCAACTACCACCAATATATATTTCATAAAATAAGAACTCGCAGACGGACCCATGAAATCAATCTCCCTCTCATCAAACAACTCAAGCTCAAGAATAGGTGTATAGGGAGCTCATGGTTCTACGAGTATTTCCTTAATATTGGAATTGGTCATAGAAAAAACTTAGTTATATGTTTCTTAATAAATAGTCGGCCAATAATAACCACACTGTAAGATCTTATGGGTCGTGCCAGTACTACCATGGTGACCCTCAACTAGAGACAAGTAATAGGCCTCAAGAATATGCATCATATGAACTTCGGGAATACACCACCGAATTATAGCATCTACCCACACAAATAAGTAAGGGTCAAACTAGAATAACTTGCGTACCTAATGCATAAATCACTTTTTATGCTAAAATGACAAGTCTTTCGGGAAAAGGTCACTTTCCAAATAATTGGCAAAATCCACAAACCTGGGGATTGACTCTTGTGATGCTGCAAAGATTTGCTCATCTGGAAAAATACCATTAATATCAATATCATCCCTTAATTTGAGCATCGCCTCCTCTTATATGTGAGATAGATGTTATGCAACCTAATTATCTTTACCCTTTCAGTCCTTGACCTCAAAATCAAATTCCTACAACTATAGTACCTACCAAATAAACCTAGGCTTCATATCTTTCTTCATCATAAGGTACCTCAAAGTTGCATGATCAGTATGCACAATGACTTTGGTCCCAATAAAATAACACCAAAATTTCTCAAAAGTAAACACCACCATAAGTAACTCTTGCTCAGCCACCGTATAATTTTTTATGTGGGGTTGAGTATTTTAATGGGAAAGTATATGGGATGAAGTATTTTCTCTCATCTCTGGCCTAGGACTGCTCCTAGGGATACACCACTGACATCACACATCACCTCAAATAGAAGAGACCAATATGGAGACACAATGATACAGGACAAAGATCATCAAACACAAACTTCACTCCTTCTGTAATAACTTTCACAATAGATTTGCAATTTTAGAGAAGTCCTTGATAATCCACCTATAGAACCATGCATGACTCAAGAAACTTCGAATACCTTTGACCAAAATAGGTGGAGGCAATTTTTCAATCACCTCAAGTTTATCTCTGTTAACATCTATACTCTTCTTTGAAATCTTATGTCCCAGCACTATACCCTATTTCACCATGAAGTAACATGTCTCCTAATTCAACACCAAGTATCACTCCTCTCATCTCTAAAGTGTGTTATCTAAATGGGATAAAAATTCATCAAAAGAGTCACCCACAATCAAGAAACCATCCATAAATACCATTATAGTATACTCTACCATATAAAAAAATAGACATCATACAATGCTAAAAGTTGGCGAGACTATTACAAAATCCAAAAGGCATTTTCTTGAATGCAAATGTACCATATGGACATGTGAAATTGGTTTCCTCTTGGTCTTCGAGGGAAATAAAAATCTGATTATACCCCAAATAACCATTAAGAAAACAATACCATCCTCTACTTGTAAGATGGTCTAATATCTGGTCCATGAATAGCATAGGAAAGTGATTTTTCTATGTCCAAGTATTCAGCTTTTGATAATGCATACAAACTCTTCATCTTGTAACTGGTCTCATAGTCACTAACTTATTCTTCTCATTTGGGACCACAGTGATCCCACCCTTCTTCCACACACAGTGAACTAAGCATACCATTTGCTATCGATAATAGCGTAAACTATACTTACAATAAACCACTTGATGATCCCCTTTTTCACCACTTCTTATATAGGTATATTCAAATGACATTGATGCTTAATGCTTGGCACACACTTCGGTTCTAGCTAAATTTTATTAGTATAAATTTTGGGTGACATCTTAATAATATCTATAATGGTCCAACCATGGCCCGTTTAAACCTCTACAACACTGAGATCAAGGCCTCAATATGTATCAACTAAATAAAAAAAATAATAACCAACAAGGTATAGTTAGTCCATAAAAATACATAATACAAGTAAGGAGGGAGGGCCTTCAATTCCAAGACTGGTGGCTCCTTAATAAATGGTCGAGTTGGTGGACTTGCTCTATTCCTTAAGTCCAGGTCCAAATTCTTTGGTGCATAAGTATAGGAACTTTAACCAATAAGCGTGCTCACCATCTCATCATACTCATAAATACTTTCACTATCAAAGTGCATGATTATTTTCGCTAGTGCCTCAATACCAAGTCTCTCCTCAATGGGTACACTTACTGCATCATCCTTAGTAGTGTTTATCAAAGACACCACATGCATATCTTTTAATTATCGCACTATCTGACTCACATTGAAATTAACATGTTCATCATTGAGTTTAATTTTATATGTCCTATCTTCATGTCAACCAATGCTCTACCTGATCTGAGGTGATTTTATACACTTTTGTATCATTATTCTAGCTTATTTTGTCTTGTTTTGAGAGCAATTTGAGTGTTTAATATGTTCATATTGATAAAAATAAGCATTTAAGTGTCCAAGTATATGATTACAATGTCCAAAGTAGTTTTCAAACAAGTTTGTATTTAATTGAGTCATTTAGAGTTCAACCCAAAAAACTAGTTTTACAAGCTTTAGCTTGGTGTGAGTCTAGTTGGTTTCGTCGGATTCTAATGTGTTTGATTTGTTCTGAATGTTTTAAATGTGTAATTATGAGTGGAGTAACTTATTTTTAATGTGCAAAGTTCAATTTGATTAAGTCTAGAGTCGGAATAATAAGTGGAAGATCATTGCGAATTTGCCTTATCTTAGCTGGTGTTTTGATTTATAGTTGAGAATATTGTGTTGTTTTAATCTCTAATATATATTTTTTGATATTTTAGGAGTCTTTATGAACTAAATATGGTGATATATTGATGATAAAAAGATCAAAAATTCATTGGAAATACACTACAAAAGGCATGGGCAATATAAAATACCTTGGGAACAATATTTGGATGATGGACACTATTTTAAAGAAAAAACGGAGGATGCTACACGATTTATTAGGTTTGTAATTATTTTATTTATCTTTTAATTTTTCATATCCAAACCAGAACCATTCTATGCCACCAAATTAAAAAAGGTACCAAACTATGTCATATATTTAAAAGAGTTCCAAACTATACTTAACTCACAAAAATGGTGAGTTATGCACAAATATTTTTAATGGAAGGCAGCTGACAACGTTAAATTTTTTGAAAAGTGCATAACTCACAATTTTGGTGAGTTATTCATTCCTATTTTAACATAACTCACAAAAATTGTGAGTTATGCATTTTAGTTTAATATAACTCACAAAAATTGTGAGTTATGCATTTTTATGTTAACATAACTTACAAAAATTGTGAGTTATGCATTTTATTATAACATAACTCACAATTTTTGTGATTTATGCCTTTTATTTTAATATAACTCAGATAAATTGTGAGTTATCCATTCTTTTGTGAGTTAATACGTTCAGTGGCTGAATCATAGTTAATACATTCATTGTGATTCTCAATTATCTACTCCAAAATTGCTAAGAGAGCATTACTGGCTTAGAAAGAACTTCAAGACAGTTTATCTAGCAGGTGAAAAGTAAACAGATTGTATAATGAAGTGCAACCAAAATTTCCATTAATAGATCATTTAGGCATACCATTGAAACCATAGAATAACAATTTGTTCCCAAACTACATGTTTCCTTAAAACAATCAGGAAATAAGCTAAAGTTTGTGAGATAATTACGTCGTGTGACAACTCCTCCCTAAATTCTAAAGTTTAAGTAAAACCACATAATTGTATAACATTATGACAAAAAAATGGCTAAAGTCATCTCCAACAAAACAAGCACATGAAGTGTGAAAACACATATAATTAGCAGTGGCCAGATCTCTTTTTTTTTCGACCCTTAGAATAAATATATTGTGGACCTTTTGATCTCGAGAGTGGGAATAGGGAGATAGAACATGGTAATAAACAAAGTTTGGATTTTTATTCTTTTATAAAATAAAGAATTTAACTTAGCGTCTTAGACAGGGATGTACTTAGATGCCTTACTTGATTCATACGTAGGATGATAGCTTTAATTCAGTTAATTGGATTATTACATCCCTACTCAACGATGTAGTTGTAATATCCATATTAGATAAAAGATTAGAGGTTGAAAAACCATGATCATGCAATTAACCGTACGAGTCAACAATCAAGATAAGCAAATTAACGAATGAAATTCAATAACATAGTATGATTGTTTGGAGTACATTAACCCTGGATTTTACTCCGTTGACTATTCCAAGACTTTATTTTTACGCATTATTTTATTTTTTAATTTATAATTCTAAAATTCTATTTGCTACTCTCCTCAATTGGTTAAACTGGAATTAGATAGTTGGCGAACGCAAGTCCCTGAGAGATCAATACTTGGGCTTCCTTGAAGCCACTTTACTACTTGATAAGACCACGTACACTTGCATGTACGCTTAGGCGCTATCAAGTTTTCGGCGCCGTTGCCAAGGACTTGTAACTAGGCAACTATCTTATTTTTAGTTTTTTTTATATTGAGTTGTAAATAGTTTTTTTTTAGTTTCTTTTTATTTTCTTTTATTTTTCTTTTTATCACACTTCTTGACATGGCAGCCTGGGATAGATGGTTTTCGAGTGATGACAATTCTATATAGTGTATGGTTTGTGGCAATAGTGGTCATTCTAAAGATATGTGTGCTGTCAAACCTAATTCAGTAATGTTTGTAGGGCTATGATCAAAGGCAATACTATATGAACACCTACAATTAACAGTGGCAGTTTCAACAGCCACAGGTTCAGAATTACCAGGCCCCGATTGAAACAAGCAATATGAAAAAAATGTTGAAACAATTCTAGCTAATCAAGCACAGTTGTCAGTAAATATGAAGAGTAATGCAGCCATTTTAGAGCATCAGAAAATTGTCATAAGGAACTTGGTGATGTAGGTACGGTAAGTGCAACAGGTATATAATACCAGACGTCAAGGTGATTTGTCAAGTGACAGTGAACAAATAATTGAAACCACTTTGACGAATGGTACGAAGCTCAATGAAGAACCTTCAAAGAAAACTAAGGAGGTTGATGCTGGGTAGACTTCCTAACCTATTAAAGACAAAGTTACTAACAATTTGAGGAAGTTTGAGTACTCGAAAATTAAAATTATTGAAATTGTTAAGGAGATGCCACCACCACTATATGAATCCCAACCATTCAGTTGTCATCCTTCTCTTGAGACTAAAATTGAGAAGGTGAATAAAAGTGAGGGTGTGGAATATAGTTTAAATTTTGAAGTAGGATTGGTTGGGCCTCATTCAAAGCACTTTTCTACATTATGTTTAGATGACTTCTTGTCTGTGGAATTATTTAAAATAGTGGAAGAGTATGAAGATAAGGAACAAGAATCCTATATTCTTAATTTTACACCGCATAAGCAATATAAAAACACACCTCACTTTAGGTCCGAGTGGTTTACTAATCACATTCCATTACTCGGTTCCTTAATTTTTGTACCACCACCCTATGAGCGAGGTAAAAAGATGGATACGATGTTGGGGTTGAAATATATATCCTCAAGGTGAAGGAAAAAATTGATATGGGTCATACCGCGATACTAAATTAGGCACTTCTTGGGAGGCAACCCAAGCTAAGGTATGTTTTCTTTTTAGTTTTTATTTTTTTATTTCACGTAGTTTTTCATTTTTGATTGAGTCACAGGTTAATGGAAAGTCTGAGTACCATAAACTTAAGCTTGAAGCATGGAAAATAATGAGTGTGGGGTCCCACATAGCTTCTTTATGAGTAAAGATGCTACTAGCTAGGCCTAGAGGCCTTAGGGAGTATTTCTATCTCTTACTTTAAAAGTTCACTTTAGGGAGAAAGTAGATTTTTAAGTGTGGAGTGGGAAAATTTTTAAATTTTAGATCAATTTAAAATAAAAAATTTGGTGTAAGATATTCTTATTGGTGCTATTTTTTATTACATGATGCAAGTGGGTTTGTTGGTAAAATCATGTTGATTGAATAAATTGCTACTCTTGAGACTCCTAGGCTCAAGTTTTTGACTCTTGTACTTGTTGGCTTAATTTTGAATTTATGTTATTGTTTGGTTGGGAGTCTATGATGATCCTATTGAGTTGATCATGTGTCATGTGCGTGTGAGGTATTTTGTATATTCTTTGTTGCATGTGATGTCTAGAACTTGCCCGGTGTGTATGTAAAGCGGAATAAAGAATGTGAGTTTAGTAGATGATTTAGGCATTTCTTTGATAGCCTTATTTTATACCTTCTATTTGTCCTACCCTTTGTGCATTATCCTAGTTAAACCCATTGAGCTTTTAGCTTACTTTTATTTGGTAGCCTCATAAGTATCCTAATCCCTTCTTTGATAGACCATAATTTGATCCAAAAAGCTCCTAAGTGCTTTAATGAAAAAATTGAATTAGTAAGGAGTTTGAGAAATTGAAGAAGAAAAAAGTGAAATTGATGCCCCAAGGTAATATTTATTGGTATATAATTGATTTGTGGTGGATTATTGTGATATAATTTATGCTAAAAATATTTTCATGATTGTAAAAAAAAAAAAGAGAAAAATTGATTCTTGTGGTAGTAAACTATGTGTCCACCAAGTGTTTGTGAAAATGCTTAAAAGAGATGGAGAAAAAGCAAAAGGTATGAATGAATGAATAAGTGTAATTTGGTTGTTGAAGATTGATTTTAAATGTATAATATAGTGTATTAAAGCGCTTAGAGAGGTTAGTCATTATTTCCAAGTAGTTTCTACCTGACCCTTAGCCTACATTATAATCCCGAAAAGTCCTAATTGATCCTAAGTTTTACATTCAACTATTAGTGGAGCATTACACTAAGGTCAAGCCTATGGTTCATTGTTTTTAACTTGTGAATTCTTTGTGAGAGTGAGCGTAATTTGATTCTTGTACCCGTCATGTTATAAATTATATTTATGTGAGTAATTATGGGTAACTCTCTTGTTGTGAGGGGCACATATTTGATGAATGTGGGTGATTTGTATGATGTCCTTGATTAAATGATAAGCATGAGTTTGCCACTTAGGTGAGTCAATTCTTGAGGCTAGGATGTTTCGAAGTAGTGTGCTTCAGCTTTCAACTATGTAAATAACGTGCTTTGTGTAGAAACTTGTATTTCGTGTAGTCATTGTAGTACAAGTTTGAGTATCTTTATTTTAGTAGAAGTGTAGCGTCAGCTCAAATTTTATGCTTAGATTAAAGAGTTGTTAGAGGACAAACAAGTAAGTGTAGGGTGATGATCTGAGGTGGTTTTATACACTTTTGTATCATTATTCTAGCTTATTTCGCCTTGTTTTGAGAGAAATTTGAGTGCTTAATGTGTTGATATTGATATAAATAAGCATTTAAGTGTCAAGTATGTGATTACAATGTCCAAAGTATTTTTCAAACAAGTTTGTATTTAATTGAGTCATTTAGAGTTCAACCTGAAAAACTAGTTTTACTAGCTTGAGTTAGGTGTGTGTCTAGTGTGTTTCGTTGGATTCTAATGTGTTCAATTTATACTGAATATTTTAAATGTGTAATTATGAGTGGAATAACTTGTTTGTAATGTGCAAAGTTCAATTTGATTAAGTCTAGAGTCGGAATAATAAGTGGAAGATCATTGCGAATTTGCTTTATCTTAGCTTGTGTTTTGATTTATCTTTGAGAATATTGTGTTGTTTTGATCTTTAATATGTGTTTTTTGATATTATAGGAGGTTTGGTGAACTAAATATGATAATATATTAATGATAAAAAGATTAAAAATTTATTGAAAATACACTATAAAAAGCATGAGTAAAGAATATGATGTTCAACATTTAAGCAAAATTTTGGAAGCAAATTTCAGTGCGTCGATGCAAAATCAACGCGTCGTGTTGATGTGTTAAGCATGTCAAATATAATTCAGTGCCGACATGAGCTTTGATTTTTTTTTAATATAACTTTACATGGCATGTGATCGGAGGCTATTAGGGAATCTTTAGTGGGAATTTACTGGGACTTGTGCCATTGCCTAATCCTACTAATATTAGGATAGTATATATATAATATTATATACCTGCATACAGCTGGACAGCTTGCGAGCATGACATAAAAACACTTAGACACGTAATTGGACATGTTACATTAAAAGTGGTGAAGTCTTGGGCAATATAAAATACCTGGGGAACAATATTTGGACGGTGGACACTATTTTGGAGAAAAAAACGGAGAATGCTACATGGTTTATTAGGTTTTTAATTATTTTATTTAATTTTTAATTTTTTATATCATATATTTAATTATGTGGATCATGATTATGAATATTATTAGCTAAACTTCTTCTTTCAAGGGTTAAAGCCAAGAACATGATTGCTATTATTTTGAATTAATTTTGTTAATTTTACTTATTATATTTGGTTGTTTGTTTATTCTTATTTTAATTATTTTGAGGATTTGCGACCCTTAGAATACATATATTGTTGACCTTTTGATCTCGGAAGTGAGAATAGGGAGATAGAACATGGAAATAAACAAAGTTTGAGTTTTTATTCTTTTATAAAATAAAGAATTAAACTTAGCGTCTTGGACAGGGATGTACTTAGATGCCTTACTTGATTCATACGTAGGATGATAGCTTTAATTCAGTTAATTGGATTATTAGATCCCCGCTCAACGATGTAGTTGTAATGTCCATATTAGATAAAAGATTAGTGGTTGGGAAACCATGATCATTCAATTAACCCTACGAATCAACAATCACGATAAGTAAATTAACGAAAAAAATTCAATAACATAGTATGATTGTTCGGAGTTTTTTAATCCTGGGTTTTACTCCATTGACTATCCCAAGACTTTTATTTTTAAGCTTTATTTTATTTTTCAATTTACAATTCTAAAACTCTATTTGCTACTCTCCTCAATTGTTTAAACTGGAATTAGACAGTTGGTGAACGCAAGTCCCTGAGAGATCGATACTTGGACTTTCTTGAAGCCACTTTTCTACTTGATAAGACCATGTACACTTGTGTGTGCGCTTGGGCGTTGTCACTACCCGTGGCTAGTAAGGGCCTTCCTAATATAATAGGAACATTAAAATCTACCTCACAGTCAAGAATCACAAAATTAGCTAGAAATATGAAGGAAGCTACCTTTACCAAGACATCACACAAAATACCAACTAGTATCTTCACAATCCGATCAGCTATTAATAATTTCATCAGCATCAGCTTAGGTGACCCCAACCCCAACTGCTTGTACACAACTAGCAGTATCAGATTAATACTTGCTCCCAAGTTACACAATGGTCATACAAAATTCAGACCTAATAATGTAAGGAATAGAGAAAGCCTTGAGATCTTGTTTCTTCTCAACCAAAGATCGGAAAGCAATAGCACTGCAATAGTGCATATTATCAGCAATCTCAAAACTCACTATCTGCTTCTTTGTCACTAAGTCCTTCATGAACTTTACATAATCAGGCATCTGCTCTAATGCTTCTACAAGAGGGATATTCACAGATAATTATTTAAACATCGACATGAATTTATGATATTTCTCTTCTTCTTGCTTCTGCTTCAACCTTTGATTAAATTATGGGGCAGATCATGGAATAGTCTTCAAAGATGTTTAGACCTCCTTAGCCTTTCCTTTATCAGTCTCAACTCATTTCTCAGCACCCATCAACTTCTATGATGTCTCACTATTTGTCACCAACTTCTCAGTCTCAGCTTTGGTTGCATCATAAAGATTAATCGTATCACTCCTTACTTCATCAACTATTGACATAAGAGGATCAATAGTAGTCTTACTACTCTAAGTGGTAATGGCTAAACAGTGACTGTTATTTTTTTAATTTTGAATGGTGTTACTTAGAAGACTGCTTGTTTAACGCTGATTCAAAGTGGCCGACATCTGACCAAACTGGCGCTCTAGATACTTAATCATAGTAGCATATGATTTTACTTTTGGTCAATCCCAAAATATCTGCCTTAATCTCTTTAAGGTAACACTCTTTATTGTCTTAACCCTTAACCAGCTTTGCAAGTAATACTTCCAACCTTGAATCAGTATCATATTACCCCAGTGGAACATATGCACCATTTTTCTCCTTATAATTATCCTTTTGCCTCCAGTCACCATCTTTCTCTCTACTCTGATTCCTACACCTATCCCTATAATAGTTTCGACCTTGATTTCCTTGCCTTGAGTTCCAAGATTACAAAGTGGACCCTTTTTCCTTGGCTCAAAAACCCACTATTTCTCTATCCAAATACATAGCATCCTCTTATAAGTCAGACTCATCATGTTTAGAAAACGTTCCTTGCGCGCCCACACTGCATTCACCTTTTTAGTATTCATAGTTGTGAACTGCTAGGTAAGTAACCCAATCTTCATCCTCAGTTATGCAACCTCTTGATCCACTATATTAACTAGGGCTCTCTGCTCACTAAAAGCACTAATAGTCTAAGTACTGGTTCCTTTTTTTGCCTCCCGAGTATGCCACCCCCGATTGGTGTTAGAAACCTGATCTAAGATTTCCATAGCTAGCTCCCAATGAAGGCTCATGAAAGACCCACCACTAATAATATCAGCAACAACTTTGGTGTTCGCATTCAAGGCTCTATATAATATTTTAAGTAAATTTCACCCTGAAATTCTGTGATTAGGCACGGTTATCAACTTTGTCTTAAAACTTAACCATGTCTTGTACAATACCTCTGAATGCAATTCCTGAAATTATAAATCTTATCCTTCAACTGCAGCATTCTAGAAGGTGGGAAGAATTGGTCCAAGAACTATTTCTGCAACTCATTCCAATTAGTGATGGACCCATAAGATAGTTCCCTATCCATAATGTCACTTTTCCTATAAGAGATAATAGGAACAAATTGAGTCCCAAAGATTCCTAACTTATCCCAGGTAAATTATATAAAGTGCAAATTCCAAAAAAATTCATGATGTACATATTTGCATCATCAGTCGGCAAACCAATAAACATACCCTTTAGATTAAGCAACTGAATCATAACACTCGTAATGTCAAACTTTACCCCGTGGGGAAACTCAGGAGGAATAATAACTCCTATGTCGATAGGCTCAACATACCCCAAATCTTCCTCTGAATCATCAAATGATGGTAAGTACTGAAAACAGAGGGGATGAGATCTATCCCTTCTAGCTCTGTCTCTATCGAGTGTTGCTCGATGTTTTTCTTCTGATCTCACTCTTTTCTCTTGAGCTACACGCTGAGCAACTTGTCTTCTTGTATTCTCTTCATCTAGTAACTACACAGTAGTTTGTGCCACTATTTCTTGAACACCATACGGAGGTGGAGGAATCAAATTATGGTCATCGTGAACCCCATGTTCATGATTTGCCCTCTTATGATTCTATCATAAGATTCTTTCAAGCTCAGTATCAAGTGGGATCAAGGATTCCTTGACTCCAAGTACTGGGCATACGCTGACGTACTTCCCAAGAATAGTAAAAAAACAAAACCCAAAAACCTCAATCAACTAATTCGTAACCGTATTCCCTGCAACGGAGGTAAAATTTGATGTCGCCCAAATTACACCTCCAAAAAAGTATAATATGGTCGCTATCAAATAAAGAACCCAACAAAGGTTAGGGTCGAACCCATGATAAATAGGTTGAATCTCTATCATAAACTAATTGAAGTAGCCAAAAAGTGTAGAAAGTAAATGGGAGAATTTCATGAGAACAGTAAGAGTAGTCACAAATCTTGATCACTTTAGGTTGAAACCAATAAGAGTTGAATATTAGGACGGTGTTCCCCTAACTTCATAACTCCTTAGACTTATCGTGCATCTAGTAACGCCCAAGCTACACCTTTAATTTGAAGATTATATGGTCACTACAAAATATAATAACCCAACAAAGGTTGGGGTTGAATCCTAAGGAAATATATGGAATCGTGGCTCTCAACTATTATAATCAATGGGCAAAACTGGAAAAGTAAATGGGGATTTGAGTAGCAATATCGAACTAGTAGCTAATATCAATTTCAGATGTAATCAGTCGTTACTGAAAACTGGGATTGTGTTCCCCTTGGCCTCTCAATTCTGTAGGCTTATCGTGCTTTGTTGAACCAATCTGATACCTTACATAAAGAATATGATAAGTTATGTACCACTAACTATCTTTTGGACTAGCTAACAGATTTCATGATGTCGCTTTACTAACCCTTATCCTAGATCCCGATTAACTATTAACTTTTGAGTCTCTATTTATTAGATAATAGCTAACAATCTTACTTAGATGATACCTAGTATCGTGGATCAATAGTTAAACTTAAAATTATTGTTGTAGTTATCTTTTCCTAGTCACTACTCCTCTTTTGGAGTAATTAGCAATAACCTAGGTGGAATCCTAATGATTGTAACCGCTAAGATAACTATGAAAGTGAAGATAATACAACGTATGCATGGGTATCGGTTAAGAACAACAATAGGACTTCTCTTACTTCATCTATCTACTAGGGTTTCCACAACCCTAGATATGGGTTTTTAACCGCTCATGCTTATGAAAGAATCAACAAATTTCATGATTAAAAGCATAAGATGTAATCACAACTAGAAAACGCAAAACTTTAACTGAATTAATCAATTGAAATCAATACAAGAGAATTTCCAGACCAAAATCAAATTTTGGAATCAAGATATGTTTGTAAGTATCAAGAGTGCATAACTTCTACTAAAAAATACATAAAGGGTATATATAGAACATAAAGCAACCCTAAAATCAAAGATCAAACAAAAAAGGATAAAACGGGGTCGGTCGCCACTTACCCGTGTCTACATACGGCCTGTCCTTAGGCGCATGTGACACATACGGCCAAGTGCTAGGCACATGTAGTAACCTAGAAGTGCCAGAAAAATTTTGTGCACCTTCAACTCTCGAGATTTTAGACCTCTAATACTTACCTACCTACATGCGGTCCACATGTGATACATGTGGTCTACATGTTGACCTAGGTAAGTGTTGGAAGTTCTTTTTTAGCTCTTTCACTCTCTTGATCTTCAATTCTAGTACTTACCTTAGTCTTATACAGACCACATGTGCTACATATGGTCCACATGTAGATATAGGTAAGTGCCAGGCCTTCCAATACTTGCAACCAACTTCAAATCTTCAACTTTCATCACATGCCTTGGTTACGTACACCCAGAAAGTGTCATAGATACCCAAATTGATTATGTAAGTAGCCAAAAACTCCATTTTTTCATCTTTTTCATGAACTTACCATCCAAATCCTAGTTTCCCGCAAAACATAACTAAAATGTATCATATCTAACAAAACAACCTAAGAAACTTGTATATTTTTCTCATTTTAAGCGTGAAAAGTGCTATATTTCTATAGAACATCAACACCATCAAATTAGAATATTTACACGTCCTCCTATAACACAACATAGTAAAATAAAACAAATGGAACACGACGCTTAACTAGGAGAATCTAAGCTATTCAAGGCAGTCAATCAACACTTTAAGCTAAAATCATAATACCCCTGCCTATCTCAACTTTTCAAAACCAACTGTGCATAAACATGAAGCATAATAATGAGGCACGATGGGATAAAGGTATGGCATTACATTAGCAATAGAAAACCATGCATATATAGACAAGTTACACTACCCAAAATACGTAAGCAGCTAGCAATATGACTCATGTTCTCTCACAACAAAGAATTCTCACTCACTCATATGAAATAATACATGTCAACACAGGGATAGTCAAGAGACACTTACACTCAAAAGAGAAGTTCTAATCAATGTGCATCAAATACCATAGGCTTGCCCTTATTTTGATTACCTTAATTTTCAGACAGTCAAGTTAGGATCCCTATAGGACTTTTCTCGGCTTGTAAAGTAGGCTTAGGGCCTGGTGTAGTACATATGGATATCAAGTGACTAGGTCTCCTTGTCACTACACTCACTCTGAGGTCCACTTATTTACCATCTTTCTTTTTATTCCACCCTTATTTCTTCCTTTTTATTCTTTATTGCACATTCAGGTCGAGTGTGTTCTTTTATTCTTTCTTTTTCACTTTTTCACAATTTCTCTTTTTCTTTTTCTTTTTCTTTTTCTTTTTCTTTTTCTTTTTCTTTTTCTTTTTCTTTTGCTTTTGCTTTTGCTTTTGCTACCACACCTAGCCCGACTAACTTTTTCTCTCATTTTACCCTTCTACATACCCACTTATATCACACACCCCTATGATAGCCACCCCCAACTTAGGCGATTTGCCTGAGTTGAGGTGCATAATGTCCAAGGAGGATCAGGCCAAAATAGGTGATCGTAACACAAATGAAAGGTGAGAGGTGAAGCAAGAAAAATAGGCTATAAGGCTCAAAATAGGGATCAAGGGATACTACTTCGCATAGGGAAGGTCATTTAGGCTAAATGTGGACTAAAATTAAAAAATGGCCTATGATCCTTTCCTAACCGACTATCCTGCAACCTAGGAAAGACTAACCGGGCAAGTTATGAATTTAATACACAAAGAGAACTAAGTAGCACCTCACACACACATGGCATAGAGTCAATATTACAAGCTACTACTCATCCATTCATGCAATTGTTAGCAAGCGATTATCATGTCCCTAAACCTAATGCCATAAAAAATCCACAACGTTCACACATATATACATTCACACAGTTCTAAAACACAAATTTAGAGGGGTATCATTCTTCTAAAAAATCAATCTAAAATATGATAAACTGCCTTAAATACTTAAAAATCTCCTAATTACACAAAGACACAACACAACACAATACAAAACAAATTTTAACCAAGATATGTGAGTTCTACAACTATAACACAACCGATAGGAAAAGAAGCATGGAAAAAAAACCACGATGGCTATGGTATACCTCACCCCCAACTATAAACTATGCAGTATCCCCAATGCACTAAAATAATATAAAATCAAGGGAATGAGGACATACCTAGGATGCACTGGGAGTCTGTGTCATGAGTATCCTCATATGGAGGTATATCAACTGGCGGGAGGCAGTGGTGGTAATAGTGCACCATTATAAGATACACCCACTGCTATCTCAATATGCCTCTACCTCTCAACAAATGCAGACTCCGTCAAATCATGGGTGGCCCTTTTTAGGGCTTGCTCATATGACATGTCTAGATTCTGCAAGTCCCCCTCTCGGCCTCTCTTGGTCCAAACTACAGGGACCACCACATCATTATTTGTGAATAAATTAAAGTATTTGGCACCACACAGAGGTGATGGATGAACAAATAGGGATACAGCTAGAGGGATGGATGATATGTGGCTCTCAATAAGAAAGTGTACCTCTACTTTAAGTAGGTCTACCTCCTCCCTAATGTCTCCTAGATTTGACATCTCAATCCTACTAAACCAAGCCAATAATCAAACCACAAAAGCATTTATTTATGAGTAATACTTAGCTTGTAGCTCTGACATTCACAGACCGCAGTCTAGCCTCAGTCATCTCTAGTGTAGTCTGGCTCTATGGCCGAATCTGCTCATATAATGTCATCAACTCAGTATCAATAATTGGTAGCCGAGTATCCTTTACCTCTATTCTCTCCTCAACACCTAGTATATCTATCATACTAGCCTCTATAACAATATCCTTCTCAATAGCGTCTATCACAGACATCACTCATATATCGTCTGGTCGTTGTATTGTTATATACATATTAAAAATTACTTGCTCATTATTTAGTATGAAGGTGATCTCCCCTAAGTCCATATCAATAAACACCCTACCAATGGATAGGAAGGGTCTACCTAATATAATGGGTGAATGAAATTTCACTTTGCAATTAAGAACCATGAAATCAGCGGGGAACCTAAAGGATGCCACCCTTACTTCTATGTCACACAAAGCACCCATTGGTTTTTTCATAGCTAAGTCAGCCATCAACAGCTTTATAGATGTAGTCCTAAGTTCCCTCATCCTCAACATCTTGTACACAACCAGTGGTATCACATTTACTCCTGATCCCAAGTCACATAAAGACTGCTTGACATTTAAAGGCCTAATAGAACACAGAATAGTGACTGCTCCAGAATGCTCCTTTTTTTCTACTGACGATAAGAAAGATGTTGCACTATAAGGGTGGTCATGATTATTAGGCTCGACGACCTAATCCTCACCGCTATCATACTCAAAATTATCATCACTCAATATTAATTTCTCAAACTCTACCTCAAGTGTCTCATCGCTCTTAGTTTTATCAATCTCCAACTCCTCAATAGTAGTTACAAGAGAATTATTAGTAGTGGAATCACAATTAGTGGCGATAGGTAGACAATGACTTATGTTTGAAGGACTCTACACCATTTTACTCAGAAGGGTACCCGACTGCCTTTGATACAAAGTGGCAGACATCTGCCAAACATCTTGCTAAACTGATGCTCTAATTATTTGATAGCCATTGCATGAGACTCGACCTTTTGGGTCAAACCTAAAATATTAGCCTTGATATCTTTAAGGCTAGCCTTCTGACTTTTTTGCCCCTTCACCAGTTTGGTCAATGTTTCTTCCATTCTTGATTTTGTATCTCGTCTGCCAGGCAGAATGTACATGTCTTCCTTCTCTTTGTAATCATCTCTTTTTCTCCAGTTACCATCTTTGTCCCTACTATAATCTCTATATCTATTATTATAGTAGTTCCGACCTTGGTTTCCTTTCTTTTGGGCTTAAAAACTCGGCCACTGACTATCCAGATACCTAGTTTCCTCTTCTAATTAAGACTCATAAGCTCTAGAAGTTATACCATGTTCTCCTACTATATTCACTTTCTCAAAATTTTTTGTCACAAACTTCTTATCCAACAACCTAAGATCAGTCCTAAACAGCACAATCTCTTGTACTATAAAATCATCAGCTACTCTCAGGTCACTGGAAACTCCAAGGGTATAAGTTCTAAAACCTCTCTTAACCTCCCAAGTTTGCCACCTTCGATTAGTTAGAGAGATTTGATCCATAATACTAGAAGTTATCTCCTATCGCAATCGCATAAAGACTTCTCCATAGATAGTGTCTGCCATAGCTCTGTAACTAATAGTCAAGGCTCTATAAAATATTCCAACAAGCTTGCCCCTAAAATCCGATGGTTGGGCACCATGATAAGATTCTTCTTAAACATGAACTATGCCTCATACATCCTTGAGCTGCAACACCCTAGATGGAGAAAATAACTTGTTCAAGAATTATTTGCGTAATTTATTCCATATAGTAATAGGTGCTCTTACAAGTTCCCTAGACATAAAGATGCTTCTCCAGGAAGCGAAAAGGGGAAGAACCTCAGTTTAAGTACCTCCTAATCTACCCTAGGAATGGTATATAAAGTGTAGATCCTAATAGAATTTGTTAGATGCATGTTTGTGTCATTTATAGGCAACACTGTAAAAACAAACCCTTCAAGTAAAAGAGTTGCATCATAGAACTAGAGATATTAAACTTAATATCAGGGGACAGGGCAAGAGGAATAATGGTTCCATTCTTCGTCGGCTCAACATGTCCGATATCCTCTTCATCATCCTCATAGGCTGCACATACTGATATGCTGGGATCATTTAAGGATGGCCTCCTCTAGCTCTATTTTGATTTCCACAGAGTGTTGCTCGGTGGTTTGCTTATTATCTCTGCTCAGCTAGGTCTGCTTCTCTAGCTATCCATTGAGATTCTTCTATTACCCTTATCTCGTTAGAGGTTTGTGCCAAAATCACCCCCATCTGTTGATCAATAGTATCCTGAACTCCTTCGGAGGGAGGGGGAGGCACATCATGTTGAACCCCTTTAGAAATGTTATCTCTTTTCGGTTTCGTCATCCTACTAGGTGTTTGTAGGATCCTCTATGGATTCATATTCATTGGGAGTAAGGGATTGCCTCTACTCTATATACTAGGCATACAGCGAATTATGCCCAACAAAGAACAAAAACAAAAAGACCTAAAACTACAATAACCACAATTTATAACTCAATATCGTATTCCCCAACAACGGCATCAAAATTGGTAACGCCCAAGATACACCTTCAATTTGAATATTATGCGGTCGTTACTAAATATAGTAACCTAAAAAAGTTTGGGGTCGAATCCCAAGGGAAAACGTGGAATTATAGCTCTCAGTTACTGTAATAACGGGAAAAATTAGAAAAGTAAATAGGGGTATTTGAGTAGCAATATCAAGCTAGTAGTTACTATCAACTTCGGATGTAATCAGTCATTTGTGAACACTAGGATTGTATTCCCCCTGGCTTCTCAATTCTGTAGGCTTATCGTGCTTTGTTAAACCAACCTGATACCTTTCATGCGGAATCTGATAAGTTATATACCATTAACCGTCTTTTGGACTAGCTAACAGATCTCATCCTATAACTTTTGAGTATCAAGATGTCTCCTTACTAAACCTTATCATAGATCCCAGTTAACTATTACCTTTTGAGTCTCTATTTATTATATGACAACTAACCATCTTACTTAGATAATACCTAGCAGCATGGATCGACAGCTAAACTTCAAATTACTATTGTAGTTATCTTTTCCTTGTCATTACTCCTATTTTGGAGTAAGTAGCAATAATCTAGGCGGGATACAAACATTTCAAATGCTAAGATAACTATTAAAGTGAAAATAATACAATGCGTGTATGGGTATCGATTTAGAACAACAATAGCACTTCCCCTACTTCGTCAATCCGCCAGGGTTTCCACAACCCTAAGAATTTTTAGCCATTCATGCTTGTGAAAGAATCAACAACATTCATGGTTGAAAGCATAAGATGTAATCACAATAATCACAACTAGAATACCCAAAACTTTAACTGAATTAATCAATTGAAATCAATACAAGAGAATTCCAAGACCAAAGTCAAACTTCAGAATCAAGAGATGTTTGTAAGTATCAAGAGAGCATAACTTCTACTAAAAATACATAAAGGGTATTTATAGTACATGAGGAAACCATAAAATCAAAGCCCGAAATAAAAAAGAATGAAAAAGGGTCGATGGCCACTTACCTATGTCTACAAGTGGCCTGGCCTTGGGCGCATGTGGTACATGCGGCCTAGGGCTGGGTGAATGTAGACACCTGTAAGTGCCAGAAAAATTTCATACACCTTCATCTCTCAGGATTTTGGACTTCTGACACTTAACCTACCCACATGCGGCCTATATATGCCACATACGGTCTGCATATTGTCATAGGTAAGTGTCAAAAGTTCTTTTTCAGCTTTTTCACTCTCTGGATCTTCAATTCTGGTACTTACCTTAGTCTCATACAAACTACATGTGCTACATGTGGTCCACATGTAGACATATGTAAGTGTCATGCCTTCCAATACTTACAACCAAACTTTAAATCTTCAACTTTTATCACATGCCTTGGTCACGTACACCCAAAAAGTGTCACGAATACGAAAATTTATCTAGTAAGTAGCCAAAAACTCCATTTTTCATCTTTTCACAACCTTAGCATCCAAAATCTAGATTCCTGCAAAACATACCCAAAATGCATCATATCTAACAAAACAACCTAAGAAACTTATGTATTTTCCTCATTTTAAGCGTCGAAAGTGCTATATTCCTATAGCACATCAACTTCATCAATCTATCTCAATGCCTTGCTTGTAAAATCTAACAAGTTATGTATTACCAATCATTAACAATCTCAAGTTATGTATTACCAACCATTAATATGAAATAATTGAACAATCATAATAGTTTTCATCGAATAGAAATGAATTTTATTTGGTTTTTGCCACAATATGAAACCAAATTAAATGGACTAATATGAAATTATAATGTTTTTCATCAAAATGAAATGAATCTTAATTATATCTACTACAATGTGAAATAATATTAAATAAATAAATAATCAATAGAAATCATAATAGTTTTCATCCAATAGAAATCAATCTTAATTATTTTTTACCACAATATGAAATAAATTATGAAATAACACTAAATATTTAAATAATTCAAGAAAATAGTTTTTTTATTGTGAAATGATAGTTTTTGTTACAAGAATTCAAATAGGTAGTTCTCAAGAAGACACTTATCTAAATTTTAGTCTATACTATCATCTTTATTACATATATAGATATGAAATGAATTATGAAATAATATTAAATTTAAATAATCAACAAAATAGTTTTTTGTTATGAAATGATAGTTTTTTATTGTAAGAATTCAAATAGGTAGTTCTCAAGAAGACACTTGTCTAAATTTTAGGTTGGACTATCATCCTTTAATATATATGTAGATAGTTAATTATGTCTATTTAATATTATTAAGAGTTTAATAAAATATTATTGTTATTATTATTATTATTATTTAAAATACTAGCCATTTGACATTTTTACGATAAATTTTATTTAATAAAATCTAATAAGAATTCAAACAAAAACAAGTGACGTAATGATAAGAAATTTTTTAAAAACTAAACAATACATTTTTACAATAAATTTTTTTTAATAAAATCTAATAAGAATTCAAATAAAATGCTGTTGGTAATGATAAGAAATTTTTAAAAACTAAACAATAAAATGATTTTATACTCATAAGTTTGGACTATAAAAAAAAATATATATTCGGAAAGAATACTTAAAATGAAATAAGAATTTAATTTGAATTGATTGAGGCAAAAAAAAAATTAAATTTGAATTGAATTGAATAAGAAATTCCTTTTTAAAATTGATTAAATTCTTGCCAAATTTAAGCCAATAGTGAATTAATTTGGTTAAAAAACAGGAAATGCATCAAACTTAAAATTATTTTAGCATATCAAAATTATTCACGTCACTTTTTTAAAAAATTCTTTTTTTTTTATTTTAGCCTAATCTTATTTTTATGGTTTTGATGGATAAAAATCGTAGAAGTAAATATAATTATTTTTAAAATACTATGGTTCAATTAAATATTAATGATATCATTTCAATTAATGAAATAATCAATTACAAATCAAGTGACATATACGGAAAAGATTATTGTGACAAAAAATATTCATATAATAAATTACATGATAAGAATATTAATGATTTAATTTAAATTGTCTAAAGCAAGATGATAGCATAATCAATTAGCAATTGAAAAACATAATTGGAAAAAAAAATATTTGAATTGAGATAAAATATTTAAATATGAATGAAAAGATGTAAAATTTTGAATTCAAACAAACAAAAATTGAATTTGTATTCAATTGATAGGTAAGTACATTCTTAGAATTAATCATACAATAGTTTTCCTAAATTAAGAAAATTATTAATTAATGTTTTCTAGAAATATGAAACACAACTAATTTTAATATATTCAGCAGGTATAATCAAATCAATTGTTTCCTTTTCTTACATGTTCCTTTCTATGTAGAGAAAATATGTTCATTGAGATTAAAATTATACATTTGAATTGTAAGATAAAAAAACTTGTAAATTAACTATTAAGCTGCTTTACTTTTTCCATATATTTTCCTTCCTTACTTAATCCCCTCAAATAATACATTTATATAACTTTTGCAAAGACTTACTTTAATATTCACTTTTATTTATGTTTATGTGAGTTCTACAGCTTTGCATAAAAAAATATTAGAAGAAATAAAGTGTGAGGTATTGTTTGAAGCTTTTTTTTTTTTGTGTGTGTGTATGTTTCCTGAATATTTTTGAATATGTGAAATGTTTGTTTTAATTGCTGACATATATTGTCTCTCTCAATTCAAGCAATTACATTAAGATAGTTTTTTTTTGTCTCAGGTAAAATACCAATTGACAAATACAAACACTAGCAAATAAGTTAGTACTTTTTTGGTATAAATATACATTTTGCTTGTGGAAGTAATTCATATGTTTTTATTATAGAATGATTTTAGTCTTCTCTTTATTTTTGTTTTTTATTTTGCATCTTTTCTTTTGATTACTTCAATTATTTGAATATTTATATATTGCTTTTCATAATTAAATTTATTTTTCTCTTAAAATTTTACAGTTATTAATGCAAATGATACCATTAAGACCATAAACAAGGAGATTATGTTATAATCAAATTTTAGTGTGTTGAAAGTCAATAAAGTTTATTAGTTTTTGTTTATATGTCTGAAATTATTTTTTTTTATTTGATTGTAAAGTTTTAATATTTTTTTAAAAAAATAAAATTATCAATCATTAAATTGTGGGAGAAAATTTTGAAAACTATCATAATTTTTATTCATATTTGTATAAAGGCAAAAAGATCTTCAAAGCACACGAAAACTTACTTTCTAGTATTATCTTTTGTGGTTACGCTTTGATTTTCATTGATTTATATTTGTCTAATATTTTTCTTAACTATGATAGCATTGACTTGGTAATCTAACTCCAATAAGCAATAAATGAAGAAGAAAACAATTTTTATATGAAATTCTTTTTTGACGTATTAATTTTCTTAAAAACTATTTAAAATGAGTTATATCATATATTAGTTGATAACTATATTTATCAATATCCTCTTTGTATATCCCAAAAATCTAATTTCTTATGTTTACATTTTCAAATTTGATAAGAAGTTGTACTTGTGATAACACTGGATTACATTTTAGTATGTAATATGATAGAATTTTGGAGTTGATTAAATTGGTAAGAACAACTATTTTTATACATTGCCAAAAAGGAATACACTTTTTTGCATATGAAAAATATTTCATTACATGTTATGTGATGATATAATAGAACTGATAGTTGAAATGTGGTTTTAAAAGATTTCAAAACAACAAAGCAAATCAAATTAGATTATTTAGAAACAAGAGGGGTCGTTGGTTATAATGAAGAAGAAAAAGTACTTTTCAAATAAGAGAGGAAGAGTGTATCAAAATATAAAAATTTAAAATTAGTTGAATATATATAATCTGAAACAAGACAATGATATATATATAAATGTAAATTATTTTACTAAGAGTAAAATGACCTGTTTAATGTTAAATTATTGTTAAATATTAAGAAAAATATTGTCATTTTTTTATTGATCAAATAAAAGTGTATCACGTAAATTAAAACTATGGGCCATAGGTTAAGTTAGATATTGTGATTAAAATTGTCATGTCTCAATTTAAAGATGAGGAGCATGAGTTAAATTTGTGGTATTCTATATTAAAATTTCACAAATAGTATCTTCTTATCGACTATAGTGTATATACCAATATCAAGAAGCTAAGTTGATACCATAAATATCAAAGCACTTAAATAAATAAAACATGTAAAAAATAAATCACCAATCAAGTTAAACTATACGACACGAGTTGGAAATAAAACTGAAAGATAAGAAATCTAGAGTTATTTCATTATCAAAATTCAAAATTTTATGGCGAAAACAAAAAAAATAGGTATTCGGTATGCCGAAAGCAAAAAAATATAAGTATCGGTGATTAATTGGTAAAAAAAAAAGAAATCTAGAGTTATTTCATTATTAAAATTTAAAATTTTATGGCGAAAACAAAAAAAAAATAGGTATTCGGTGATTAATTGGTAAAAAAAAATCATATCAGGAGTAATTGATAATGTAAAAATGAAAACTAAGAAATTAAAGTTCTTAAGGAATAATGCAATTCATTGTTATCATTTTGGGAACTAAAATTAAGACGACAATTAAAAATTTAGTAAAGCAATATGAATTAATGTACTCAATTAGTGTATTATAATATGATATAATTTATATTTTCTTAATATTATCTGCGCATCGAGCGGGTATTAATACTAGTTAAGGAATTAATAAGCTAATAGCCAATGGAATATCTTTAAGAACTCGAAACCAAAATAAGTCAAGTTATAAATAAAGTGACCAAAATAGGTCACCTATTGAATAAGTTACCAAAATAGGCTAAACGTAATAAATTATTACATATTTCACTTTTTTCTTAATGGTCAACTAACGGAGTTGACTTTTTTTAAAACGTAATAAATTATTACATTTTACATGAAAATTTAAATAAAAAAATCAGTGTTTTGTTACATCGCCGCTTTAATGTCTACTTTTTTCTCAAAATTGACAAATCGTAAGTAAAACTTATGATTTACACTTTATACCAGATTACATTAATCATACTCCCTCCATTTAAAAAAGAATGACCTACTTTGACTTGGCACAAAGTTTAAGAAAATAAAGAAGAATTTTGAATCTTGTGGCCTTAAATTAAAGTTGTGTTAAATGTACCAAAATGCCCTTTAATTTTATGGTTCAAAACGTGCCATGTGGAAAGTTGAAATTACAGTATTGCCAAAAAGGGAAAGGGATCATTCTTTTTTAAATGGACTAAAAAGGAAAGTAGGTCATTCGTTTTTAAATGGAGGGAGTAACATTTTCTTGCGATTTTCATTAAATTTCTTCACCAACCATCATTTTCTTTCATTTTTCAGATCCGGTCCCCCCTTCACCTCCTTCTTTGGATCATGAAAGTGGTTAAACATTCTTCAAAATATACAGCCCCTCCTTGTTCTTGCTTTGGAAAGTATAAGTTTCCTGCTCTCTTATCAATTTTAGTGTTAGACAATCGGTGCAATAGTGCTAGTGGAGCATTTCAATGGTAACACTGATCAAATAACAAGGATACATAGTAGAAGAATGATATAAAGAAACTTTCAGTAGATTACCATGTTGAGAAATTCATTCCAAGAGTATGTTTTAGTATTCATAGAAACTACCTTGTCCTTCTCTTCCGGCTGTAGCGAGGTGAAACACACGATCACTGCAGCCACAAAGGAACTTAATAAAAATTGTCAATTATGGTAGCTGCAACTAGGGCTGGCAATTTTTGTCCATATTTAAAAAATCTGTCTATTTATTCCATAGATAATAAGTTGGATCATTCATATTTTAGGTGGGTAAATATGGGCTTAAATTTCTTTAACACCCCATAAAATTAATGGACAAAATGGGTAAAATATGAGTACCCATATAAAGACCCAGATGCCAACATATGGTAATTTTTGGACCAAATAGATTTTTCGATTTCTCACTCATACAGCATACTCGGTCATTCTCAGACTAGTCACTGGAGTTTGGACATTGTTGCGGGTTGCCTGTTCATAACCGAGAACCAGGTGGTCTTCTTCTATCAAAAGTTCAAAACTCAGAATTTTACCTCTCAATCAATTTAATAAAATTGTTGTTCTACCATGCCCATGGTGTGATTTAGTGAATCTTTGTAAGAAAGAAATCTACAAGCTCAACACTTTTCTTCAATTATTCATCCAACTGAAAGTATTTTTTCTTTTTCTTACTATTTTTTTAATTTTAGTTTGCTCATATTGGTAATTTTAAACAACAAAATTTAAAAGAAGAATACATAACAGATGAATATAAAAAAATATTCATATGAAACTCCTAATTTGTACCCTTTTTGAAATTATGTTTCTTTAATAGAGATTTCGATGGAGGATAATGATGAATCTTGTGAAGTTAATTCGTCTGTTCCAAGAAAACAAGCTAAAAGAAGCACTTTAATTATTTGGGAAACTTTTACGAGATTGCCTCGTGTTGGCGACAACGAAAGGTTAAAAGCACAATGTCAAGTTTGTAAGGAAATATTGTGGCAGATTTTGGCACTACAAATATGAAACGTCATTTGGCTAAGCATTTGGATAATAGACAAGATCAGGTTTGTACTTCTATCGATCAAGTAGTTTATCGCAAGAAGGTGTCTATTGCTATTCTAAAGCATAATTATCCTTTTAGCTTTGTTGAACATCAAGAAAACAGAAAGATTTATTTATACTTAAATCTAACTGTCAAAACCATTTCGAGAAATACCGCAAAGGATGATATTTTGAAATTGTATGATTGGGAAAAAGAACTTTTAAAGTGTGAGCTTGCAATGATTCCTAGTAGAGTTTGTCTGACTTCAGACATTTGGACTTCTGTGGCATAAAATGGCTACATGTGTTTAATCGCTCATTATGTTGATTTGAATTGGAATCTTCAAAAAAGAGTGTTAATTTTTCATCATGTTTCGCCCCCACATTCTGGCGTAATTTTGGGTCCTTTACTAATTGAGTTCATTAAGGAGTGGGGCTGTCACGATCCAAAAATAAGGGTCATGATGGCACTTGTCGTGGCATACCTGACAAGTAAGTCTATCACCCAAACTAATACAAAAAGAAGAAAAGACAGAAATATCCCACAGTAAGGCTTTTAGAACAAAGCTGAACCATATAAGTAATCATAACAATGCGGAAAGAACTTATCCATAATACTAATCATGCCCAAAACCAGGTGTCAATAGTGTAAGAACTACTAATACAATCCAAGAGTCAAATGCGTCAAAAAAAAAAACCACAAAGGAATAATAACTGTCTCTGAATACTAATAAAGACATAACAACTATAGAAAGATAGAGATAAACTTCGGACGCATGAATGTCCAAGTGCTACCTTAGAAGCTCCAACAATCTCCTGAGTCAATCAACAGGAGGCACAATCGAGCTAAGACCTACACCGAAAGGGAGCAGTAGGTATAAGTACGGTCCACTTGTACTCAGTAGGTATCATAGGCCGACCAAGCAAAGTAGCAAATAAAGTATTCAAAATATACACTAAGGGCACGTCACCTGCAATCAGAAAATGTCCCACAACAGTAGCCAACACCCCTTGCATTAATAGTTATAATATATCTAACACATATTACAACAACATACCAAGGTATAGAACATAAGTATACATTATGTCACATATAAATAGAACAAGAGAGAACATGTAGATACAAGATCATCAAATACAAGTAAAGAAAGTTAAGACAAATACATAGATGACAAGTCAATAAGGCAATACAACACATCATAAACACTATAAAGTAAGTGCAATGTATATGATGATGATGATGATGCATATGGTCGTCGCACAACCTCCGAGATCGTCGCACAATCCTCGTATATACCTACGGAGCTAAAGCTTTCCTACGTAGGACCCATAAGGGGTTCGTCAACCCGTATACAATCCACATATCTCATATTTCCTTTCTGTCATATCCCTCGAAAAGGGTTTTATAAGGTGTTACAATATTTTTTTAAAAAGGTGTTGTCAGGGTTTCTCAGATATTGCCACGGTGGTACCAATGTTTCATGAATGAGTATGATATGAAAATGTAATTCTCACAACCAATCACAATGAGTATTTCCTCAATCAATCACAATATATATTTCTACAATCAACCACATGAGTCAATATCCATTTATTATTTTCGTTTCATCTATGAATTTCCACATGTATCATATGCCAATAAAGTATGAATATAATCACAATACACCAATGGTGTCACATTAAACAATACAATATAATTATTCAGATGTATTCAAGGCTATCAATATCACATAGGACCCCACACGGTCAAACATATCACAGAATATCTCAATTTTGGTAATTACATCACATATAGTCCCCCACACGGACACAACACATAGATAGTCATTTTTCATGATTAGTTCCCACCCTTAACATGAATTTTGTACCATCATTTACTACCCAACCTAGTCTGAAGAGTTAATCCATAACCTACCTCCAAAGTCGAAATCGGTTCGCTACACTTGAACCCGCGACCTTAATTTTCACGAACAATCCCGAACTCTACTAAAATATCAACTATGAAATCTATGCGTCAAAACAAAACCAACGACACCCATATTGACTACTTTTAGTTTAGGGTCAAAATGAGCCCTCAAAATGGATTTTCGAAAAAGAAGGGCAAAATCAGAACTTTACTTTAAAAATATGTTCCCCATATTTTTAGGAACCTACAGCTGAAAACCCAAATTAAATTGAGTTAAACACGGAGTTCAAATTGAAGAAAACCTATTTTTGAGCTTTACCGGGTAAAATCTTTGAAATCTAGGTTAAAATCAAGAATCGTAGGTGTTTTGAAGGTTAAATTGATGAAAAACTAGTAATTATAAGATAAAAATATTATTCAAGTGAAAGGGGTGAAATTTGGGTTTAAATCATGCTCTAAGATTTTTGTGGTTTTAAAAAATTAATCAAGAAATTACTAAGAAAAGGGTGAATTCTTACCTTAAATCCATAATAAAATCAAGAAAAAGATGTTAATCTAGCTTCTCAAGCTCTCACAAACTTTACTTTTAAGCTTCCAAACTATTTAGGATTTAAGTCCCAAGAGACAAGATGAAAAATGAACAAAATAGGTCAAAAAAGTTTATTTATCAGTGTAGATTTTTCTACACTTCTGTCTAAAAAAAGCCGTTTAAAAAAAAAACACAATTCGGACTTCAACGAGGTGTCCGGAATTCGTTCGAAGTACGATTTATTCAAACGAACTATGCAACCATACTAAATTCGACGTTCCAAACGCAAAGGCGATATCAGATTTTCAAGAAAATGTCTTTTTCACAAAATTAACCCCTGAAATCTGAAATCACAATTTTCCAAATCGATGGTCGAAATGAGATTTAAAAGTCGTAAAATCATACCAAATATGCTAACACTCTAAAATTGACATTTTGGATCTGGTAACAAAGTCTGATTTTTCATCCGAGGCCATTTCGATCAAATGTGGGTCCCACACCCATATTTCTAATTTTCCAACTTTCCAACTAATAGGTCGAAATAAGCTCGGGTACACCGGGACCCAAACCAAAGGTATAACTATCCTAAAATTGATATTCTAGAGCTGTTGACGTAGTTCGTTTAGCCATCCATCGCACGAATCAAAAGATATCCATATAAGTCCAAAATAAGGCTCTCGAAGCCATCAAAAACCACAATATTGCATAAATGATACAAAAATACATCAAATATTATGCCAATCACTGCCATACCCTAAGAATATTATAATACAATTACGGAGAGGGGTAAAATAGTTAAATCACATAAAATCATAAATTTCACATATTTCATCAAATTTTTAGGTTGTTACAAGGGCATTGAAAATAAAATTCTTACTCTTACTTTGGATAATGCTAGTTACAATAAAGGTGTGGTAGATCATTTAAAGAGTCATTTATCTTTAATGCATTCACTAGTTTGTGATGGAAAGTTCTTTCATATTCGTTGTGGGAACTATATATTGACTTTAATAGTGAAGGCGGGTTTGGAGAAAGCTGATAAGGTCATTGAAAAAGTAAGAGAAAGTGTTAAGAATATTAAACATTCTGAAGGAAGAATATTAAAATTTGTCGAATGCATTAAGAATTATGGATTGCCGTGTTCAAAGAAGCTTAGCCAAGATGTAACTACTCGTTGGAATTCTACTTACCAGATGCTTGATAGTGCTCTCCTCTACTAATAAGCTTATGTTCAATATAATTTTCTTGATGTTGATTTTAAATATAGTCTTTTCGAGGAGGAATGGAAAAGGGTGGAGGTTATTGCTAAATTTCTTAAGCCATTTTATGAGATTACTAAACTATTTTCCAATAACAAATATCCAACCGCAAATTTGTATTTGCCAAATGTGTGGAAAATTCAAATGTTGTTAAAGAAAGCAAAAATTGGTAGTGACTCAATTATGAATGAGATGGCTACATTAATGCTAATGAAGTTTTAAAAAATATTGGAGGTCGTACAGTATGATCTTATCAATTGCCATTGTCCTCGACCCCCGATACAAAATGAAGTTTGTTAAATTTTGCTTCTCCAAAATAGATCTCGTGGCTGCCGATACCAAGGTTGAAAAAGTTTTAGATCATTTAGAATTGTTGTTCAAAGAATACTTGATACCTTCAACCTTAATTTCTTTGTCAATGGAGCCCACAACTAGCAATGAAATCGGGAATGTCCTTGAGAAGTTTGATGTGTTTGAGAATCAGTCAGAGTTTGGAAGAAATAAAACACAATTGGATTTGTACTTGGAGGAGCCTAGGCTTGACCGTAAAACAAATCCAAATTTGGATGTACTTGCATATTGGAAAGAAAATAGTGCAAGGTTTCTCGAGCTCTCATTGATGGTGCGAGATGTATTGAGCATACCTATTATAACTGTAGCCTCAGAATCTACCTTTAGCATTGGAGGTCGCATTATAGGAAAATTTCAAAGTTCAATTGTACCTTCAAATGTCAAAGAAAGGTTGTGTGCTAGAGATTGTCTTTGTGGACAAGAAGGTAAGTCATCATTTGCATATTGTCATTTCATTTTGTTATGTTATAATAGCCTTATTTTAAATTTTAATATCTTAGTTTCAGATTGTGATGGATCGAACAGCGATGAGGATGAAATTATGGTAGACCTCTAATCGTATCTTGCTAGATTTGACTCGCGTTAATAGGACAATAAGGTAAGTTATCTATCTTAGTCTCACTTTTTTGGTTCCCAGAACATGTAATCACATTTACTTTTCTATCAAACTGTCTCTAATCGAAAAAAGACATGTAAAATATTACGCTTTAAAGTACAATAAGCAGCAAGTAAGTGAATCGTAACCATAGACAACAACTTTGCTTGAGATTATTGTTCTATATATGTGTGGTTTATCGTAAAGATGTGATGGGGTATTGTAGGTAGTGGTGGTGATATAAACAAGAGCTTTCCCTCACTTGTCTCTCTTTTTCTGCATGAAGTAATATAATTATTGCAGTACAAAGTAGACTTTGTGTCTATCCCTCTTTCTAGTCTCTCTCAAGTTAACACCAATTTTGGTCTCTCAATCCATTTAGTATAAAGTGGACCTTTTGAGATGAGGAAACTATTTACTATGGTTCCTTGATGCAGAAAAATAGAGACAAGTGAGGAAAGCTCTTCTTGACATATTATCCATATTACTGCAAATCTAGACAGGCTCCTAGAAATCAGCTAGCTGTTGTCATGTTTTAGGAGATGCAACAAGCAAAAGGACTATCATGAGCTAGATTCTTGAGAGTTTTCAATATGATATACCTGGAAATGGTAACCTTGAGAGTTTAACTACGAAAGATATATAGTTTTGTGTTCTTGAAGATTCATGTGAAGGGATCCAATAACCTCACTTTATTTCCTCCCATGCCCAGATTTAACAGCCATTGCATTTAGGAACAAAATCAATATGGTTCTCTAAAGTCTTCACTCGAAAAAAACAAATATACTGTGTAAATTATAAGATAAGTGCATTTACCTTCTTTGTGTAGTACTCAAAAGTTTTTTTCTACTGTGTAGCTACTAGCTTCATATATGTTGCATTGAGAATATAGCTGGAATAAACAAGGAAAAACAGTATACTTGCTTATAAATATTTAACATGTATTAAGCTGCACCTAGGAGAAAAAAGCTTACCTGTGATTCTACAAATATAAAATGACGAATACCGATCTATTTCTGCCTGCAAATGATTATAATCCAAAAGAATTGCTATGCGCTATCTGTAGGTTGGAAAGTTGACAGTACTAGACAATACAAAGCAAGAAGAAAATCCAAGATTCTTTGACAAGAAGAGGAGTTACTGTTGTACATATCCAGTCTTGTAGAATTTGTTAAATTCGGTCCAGCCGTATAACACAACTTCTTCAAGCAGTCCAACCTACAGATAGCACATAGAAATTAAGTGTTAGGCTTGCTGAAGGTCTCTTTTTTTACCATTCACTGTATGTATTTTTTTTTTTAATTTCTGTGTGAGTCTGAATGTCAAGGAATTCATTTTGATGATAAGTTGGTGATTCTTGATGATACAGGTTAGATTGATGGTGAAGTTATACTCGGATACTGGATATTGCTGTTTCTTGGAAAAACTTAGTCGTGGTTTTAGAGTTTTAAGTGATTGATATGTCGATTCTCTGAGTTTGTAGAATTGAACAAAGTAGTTTTGTGCTCTTTTCTTTCCCTGAAATGTAATTGAAGGCAGTCTACATCTTTTAGTTTACAATGTGATACAATTCATGTTTTAGTATTTCATTCACTTTTAAACTTAGACTGCCTTCAGATGGAGCAGGCTAATACTTGTTTCCTGCTATTAATGTTAATGTTTGTCTTTTAGTTTACATTTATTAATGCTTGTCTTGAGTAAAGATTCACAATTTAGCATCATAACAATGAGATTGTATTTGCATCTATCATGTAAATTCTAAGTGAAAAATGTGGGTTGAAATCATTTTTACCCAATTCATATTTGACCAAATTCATATTTACGCATATTTATATGGACGGATTGCAATCCAAACCATTTTTGTTCGATCCATATTTGACGCATCCAAATCCAATCCAATCTTCCTGTTTTCCACCCCTAGCTGCAACCAATATATATTAAGAGAGGCAGACTTACATTTCAGGTGTTTAGCATATGTGCACTCGGAATTTAGAAGCTGCAAAGAAAACATCAACCAGAGATGATCAACATATAGTTCAGATATCCAAATTGTAAAGTAAGTTTGAGATAAAGTGTATGACATAAATTAGACATAAAACGTAAGTTTTACTTAAGATTTGTCAATTTTGAGAAAAAATAGACATTAAAGTAGTGATATGACAAAACACTGACTTTTTTTATTTAGCTTTTCGTGTAATGTAAGAATTTGTTACGTTTTATATTTTTTTGATAAAATGTAATAAATTATTACGTTTTATTAAAAAATTGTAAAATTTAATAATTTATTACGTTTTACAAAAAGTTAACTCCGTTAGTTGACCGTTAAGAAAAAAGTAAAAAAATATAATAATTTATTAAGTTTAGCCTATTTTGGTAACTTATTAAATAGATGACCTATTTTGGTCACTTTATTTATAATTTGGCTTATTTTGATTCCAAGTTCTATCTTTTAACAATTAAACCCATCAAAAAATAAAGCTTTCCGAGATGTTGTTCAAGATTTTATTCTAACTTTTTGAGTCCAAACTAAAGAGTGAAGAAGCAAGTAGTATAGGGAATATCTTTACCAAACAAAGGAACGATTTTTTTTGAATGTGTGCTAAATATCAATTATACAACCATTTCATTAGATTTAGTAGTTTTTGTGCTATAACGCTCTTCACTACAAGATAAGTTATTGACAATTAAGTTTCTAAATTTTATTTACACATATAAAGACAATACCTTCATAAAACTCTTATCTTAAAATTTTCGTACATTGCGCAGATATGCATACTAATTTTGTTAATAAAAGTGATAATATCTCCTACTATTCTCCAAAATCACTCACCACATCATATCCCAACCCCCACCTCACCAAAATATATTTCTTTAGATTTTGACCCAATCATGTTTATTTCAGCTTCAAATTCCAATAATGATTGTAATATATTACCCATGAATCCTTCCCAAATAAGAATTCAGAAGCCCTACTCATATTTTACCTCAATTACAACAGTAAATGAAATTCAAACACCAATAAATCAAAATTTAAAAATGAAGACCCAACTAAGCTCCAAACTGTGCCAAAATTAGGGACATGTTCGTGAATTCGAAGTTTGGTAGATTACTATTTCAAACTCAAAGATAAACAAGTTCTTTCAACACTTTATTCAAATAATAAATTTGCAGTCAAATAGAAAACAATGAAGAATAATAACAGTTTTGACTTTTTTGAAGTGTTTTGAGTTTCTTTTGTAATTATTTATATGAAATACGAGTTAGGAGTCTATTGGAAACAACCTCCCTATAACCTTTGAGGTAGAGGTATGTACTGCGTATACTCTATCCTCCCCCAGATCTCACGTTATGAGAATACACTAGGTATGTTGTTGTGGTTTCTTTTATTTATATGAAACACAATGCAATGAACAAGGAACTTGTAGAAGTAATGTGGATATATTATTAATACATAGTTATACATTGTTTATATATGTTTATACATATTTGTACAATATATATATATATAGTGTATAAGAGTGTGTGTACATATATGTAATATATAATAATGTGTATACACTTTTACTTATCTTGTCATAGATTTTTAAAATGCAAAATTAGAAAAATGATGAGGTTTATGTGGTAACTCGAGAAAGAAGTTACAAAAATAACATGACCTTATGAAATTCATTATAAATATTGGTTATTCTAGATGTAAAAACTAAACTAATTGGACTATGCTCAATGTAAGCCCCCCCCCCCCCCTAATATCTCACAAATTAAGTTCATGCATTCTTCAATTTCTAAAGAACTTATGCACATTTGGGCATAAGTACAATTACTAAAACAAATACTAAAAACCCACCTAGTTATTTGAGGTAAAACATATAATTTCATGCATTGGAAAGTATTTGTTTGGGCGGTACATATGGATAAGTATCCCTACTATGTTTGCAAGGGGAAATCGAGTTCAGGATAGAGGCCTATGAGCAACAAGTTCATGATATTAGCACATTTTCCCAATCCATTTTCTTCTTTGGGAGGCCCGAGGCCCAAACCTCCATTTGTTAATGGCGATTTTGTAAATACAATGATATAGATTTTGAGAATCATATAATATTAGGAAAAATTTCATAAGTAACAAACTTATAGCTATAATTAGAACTTTTATAGCAACTGTTTCATAATTACGAAAAATAGCAAGTTGTATTTTATATTTTAGCTAAAGTTTGATATATAAATACATATACAAACTGAAAATCAGTTCCTATTTTAACTCCAATTAGATAGAGTTAAATAAGGAATAAACCGTCCTTAATTCATGCTATTTATTTAATTTTTAGGATTCCTTTTCCTTATATGGCTATTTTTTTTACCTCTGCCGTTATTTTGCAGTTATTTTTTTCAAAATTCAAAAGTGTTTACCATGATCAGCAACCCAAAACAAATTCAAAAAACCAGATTGAAGAATATATAGTTGAAGAGCTTCTAAATTTAAAAAAAAACACTGCAAGTACAGGTATTGAACAACAAATTTGATTAGTGTATTTGAACTTCATCAAATTTTGTGCGTGATATTTGATTGGCGTCTAAATTTCAAAAAAAAAAAGAAAAAACCAACACTGCGATTGTATATGGATTTCATCAAATTTAGCAGCAATTGTTTTCAGAGAATTCATATACGAACGAAAATGTGAATTCATATATGAACTCAAATTGTTTTCTATGAATCCATACACTATAATATTTGAGTTTGTATAAGTATTTTATCAAATTTAGCAGTCATTATTTTCTGCAAATCCATAAAGAAACTCAAATTTGAGTTCGTGTATAAACTCAAATTGTTTTCTGCGAATGCATACAATATAATTCAAAATTTGAGTTTGTATACGAATTTCATCAAATTTAGCAGCCATTGTTTTCTATGAAATACTTTTTTCAATGTATCCGTACAAATTTGAGTGTTATTCATATTTGTTAAAAAAAGTTGGCTTTAATTGGTATGCGTTTAGCAGATTTTTTTCCAGATTGTATTTATATATCCAAAAAATTTTCTGATTGTGTTTGACATGAACTTAGTGATAACTTATGAGTTTATCTTAACCAGATTATTTGAGTTTAATTATATGTTATTGTTGCATTAGTCTAATTAATAAATTTTATTGTAATTTATTTTGGCAGTTGTATATTATTATTTATTTTACAAATTTGACTGAAATAGTACGTATTTGATAATTTTTTTAAAATGTTTTTTTATGTTCTGAAGATTGACAATGGGAAGCATGCCTATTCTTGTTAAGCATTCTGGTAGATGGACATATGAAAAAAATTATGAAGATTACATTACTGATGCTATATTGTTGAGCATGAATGCCTCATATAACCAACTATATATACTATTGGCATCTCATATTGATGTAGATCTGACCTGCAAATATATTAAAATTGAATACAATTAACAGATAGTGCAGGTCAAATACATTTACAGATCTTATTGAAAAAATTTAAGAAATACTCCAACAGAACGAATCAGATTGTACACGTATGACAGTATAACAAAATATATTTAATTATATTATATGTATATATGTATTTTCATATGTGTTATGAAAGATATATGTGTAAATACATAAGTAGAATTGGAGAAAATACATATGTTGTACTGTATATACATATGCAGATCTGTAAATACATATGTAGAATTGAAAAATACATTTGCTGAACTGGAAATTACAAATGTCAAAATAATTTTTTGTTTTCTAATGAATTTTCTTTAAATAATTTTGGGTTGTACTAGCGACAGAGTATGTCTATACAGTTCATGATAAGGAGAAGCAGTTTATTGTTTACCTTAAGAAAAAGAATGTTCTTGCTATGCATTTCAATTGGATGAGATACCGTGTGTGCATTCTTGTGCAGTTCTAGATGGCAAGAATTTTATGAAGGGACCATATTGCTCTGATCTATACAAGCCAAAAACAGTTTTGAGAATATATGATACTCCAATTTATCCTTTACCACACAAAGAAGACTGGGTAATTCCACAAAACATATTGGATGAGGAAGTTCTGACCCCGAAATACAAGCAGCCCCCTGGCAGATCTCTAAAGAAAGATCGTGGAAAATCAAGAAGGAATATATTTGAAAAGAAAAACATCAATTCTTGTTATGCATGTGGGTTTAAGTGTCACAATAGGCGTTCATGTAGGAAGTATAATAAATGATTAGTTTGTTGATGTATTTAGTCAAAAATAATTCTTGAATTTTTTCCATTGACAATTATGTGAGTCATGGATTTGAAGTCATACGTTTCATGTATTTGAATTTGTTTATTCTTAAAATTGTTGCATTTACGTTACTGAACTTGCAAGTTATTTTTGTTAATTATGAATAAATGAATGTAGTTAATTCTAATTAAATATATTGATACAAATATATATGCATTTTTAGTTTTATTATTTATAGTTCTACGTAAACTACATATACAAATATTAAAAAATAAAAAATAACATATAAAGACCTATACAAGACATATGCACATATGTAAGAACCCAAGCATAACTGAAAATACATATGCATATCTATGAATACATATTCAGTCATATAAATTCATATGCAACATTAGAAAATATATATGCATCCCTATAAATACATATGCATAACTGGAAAAATACATATGCATAACTGCATATGTCTAACAGAAACATAAAACTAACAAAAAAAATATAAAACTAAACATGAAACATTCAATTTAAGTTGATTCAACAACAAAAATCTAAATTTGTACATCTATAAATGTACAACAAATGTGATGTTAAACATAAAATGAAAATTAAAAATATTAATTTAAATTTATTCAATGTCATTATATATGTAATCAATAAATGTATCAACAAAATCAATAAAAACATGCAATGACTTGGAATATACATATATAAACCTAAAAATATATATATGTATTTTTAGTTTTATATATGTATAGTTCTACGTAAACTACATATGCAAACATTAAAACTATAAAAAAAATACATGTAAAGAACTATAAAATACATAAGCACATCTTTAAAAAACCTAAGCATAACTGAAAATACATATGCATATCTATAATTACATATTCAGTCCATATAAATGAATGTGCAGAAATAGAAAATACATATGCATCCTTATAAATACATATGCATAACTGAAAAAATACATATGCATAACTGCATATGTCTAACAGAAACATAAAGCTAACAACGCAACATTCAAATTAAACTAATTTAACATCAATAATCAAAATATAACTGTCAAGTTCTACAAAACTCTCAACATTCAACATGAAAGTAATATGCAAAGCTTAAGAACTATTAAAATACGTCTTTGTCCATCTAAAGCTAATTGTTGTCAAAAATAAAATATTAAAAAATAAACATCAAATTTCAAGAACTTTAGTGTCTTCTGTTATCCCAATTTCTTCAGAAGGCCTTATTGGTGCTTCATCATCACTTTGTGCCTTATCTTTTTCTTTTCTCAAACCATAATCTCACAAAAGTGAAGCATATCTTGTTCGAAGAAGGTCTGGATCAAAGTCAACATAAGGAACACCTTCACTATAAGTAAGAATCTCAACATATGTGACCATATACAATCCACAATCCCCCATATTTTGCCCGACACGACCACAAATAAGTCTCTTTTCTGTACAGATCTGGCACCATTAAAATATTGTTCAATTATTCTGTTTGGTACCTCTTCATCAAAATAAAATTATCCTTGTTTGAAATATAATTCAAATCAGTAATCACAACAAACTCTCTTGGACTGAAATGAAGAACTGTGCCATTTGCCCGAATGACTAGTGCACTTATAGAACTTTCCTTAGTCTCAAGTGACATAATACATCTGCCTAATTGTGCTTGAACTACAAAATTCTTCTTCTTCATGTAGACACCAAATATGCACTTAAGGCAAAAAAAATTGTACTGCTCTTTCGATAACATTACCTTAATACGTTCTTCCAAACATCCTATATGTGATGCAAACTTGAGAAGTACTCTTGCCATGTATATTTGACCACCCGGCACCTATAAACCAAAAAAATGATGAAATCTATATTATTAAAAAAATATTATGCATATATTTTCTATTACATCATACATATTACATTACAACAAAAATAAAATAAACTCATGTGTATTTACAAAATGCATATCATATTCATATTGAATATAAAATACAACAACATATCTAATATATATCTTAACATTAAAAAATACAATTACATACCTAAAAAGTGTCACATATGTATTTTCTAAATACATCATACATATTACATTATAGAAAATACATATAACACTTCATATAAATTTTCAAAATACATTTCTAGTCCAAACTTGTAACACCCCATATTCAAGTACATGTATTGGAATATTCAAGTACGTGTATTGGTCTTATTTATATGCAATAAATTTTTTTATTTTATTTATACCGAAATTTGCCTGTCGATGGTTCTATGCGAAGGTTATTGAATAAGCTTTCCAACGATATAAAGATTTTCAAAAATGGATAGGTTTCATATATAATCGAGCACGTTCGAAATTATAAAACGGTGGCCGGGATATTTAGGGATAGTAAATGTGCAGGAAAATTTCTTGCACACAAACTACTGACGCCAGCCAAATTTTTGGGTCAACTTCGAATGATCACAACTCTCTTAATATAATAAACTGGGAGAGCTTCGACCTATGAAAAGAAATATCTTTGAGTCTTCTTTCCAATGCAATTGGTTTCATCCAAATCCAACGTCTGAGTAAGGAGTTATACTCGTTTTACTTCAGCCTATCAAATTAGATTTTTAGGGTCAACTTCAAAGGACCATAACTCCTTGTACAGGGCGAATTGGGTGACCTAAATTATATGAAATGAAATCCCTTTGAGTTATCTTTCCAACGATACCAATTTCACCCAAATCCGATATCGGATCAAAGATTTATGGTTGATCTACTTTAGCTTATCAAAACAGTCCACCAAATGACAGATTTGACATTATTTAAATTTTAAAGGCATTTTGGTCATTCCCTATTATATTGTGGACGGGAATATGTGTATATATACATTTATATGAGTTCAAAAACTTATTTTCATCATCAATCATTGAGAAAAAAAACCCTAGCCAAATTTGACCTTTAAATTACTTTTGATTCAATTGTAGAAATTCCAAAGTAATCCGATAACTGCGTTTGTCATCTCGAGAGCTTCGAACAACACCTATTATTTGTGCAAACAGGATTGCATAATCAAGAGGTGAATTCTAAGGTACGAATATTGTTTGCCTTTGTTCTCTTCCATATGTATATGCGTGATAGAGGGTTATATGTATTGGTTGTTATTGAAAGGTGATGAAAATAGGGTTATGGACTATTTTGCATGGTTTGGTTGTATTGAATTGTGGAAGGTGGATATGGTAATTGAGTTATGGAAGGTGGATATGGTGATATACTATTGAATTGATGATTATTTATGTCTATGACTCAATTTGGTTTAATGGATTGGTTGGAAGGGTAAATGAATCCAAACTTGATATTGGAGGATGTTGTATGAATATGCATGGCATGTGAATGTAATTGGAGTATAAAAGGGTTAAAGTGACACCCTTTATGGTGTAATTAAGGCTTACTACTTAACCATTAGTTTGGTGAATTCAAATAATTGAATTGTGATGTTTGGTCTCTAAT
>NC_061111.1:140683616-140752901 GCF_002878395.1 Capsicum annuum
TTTCCAAATATTACATGTTTATTGCACTAATGAATGTCATAAGGTATATGGTTACTCAAACAAGATCCATGTGCTATTAATGACTCCAAAACATTTCATTGATATACCAATAAGTTCCTACTTCATTGTTATGGCATTGATGACTCCAAAACACTTCATTGATGTGCCAATGAGTTCTTACTGTATTGTTATTGCATTGATGGTTTATTTATATGTTTCTTATTAATGTATCATTGTGTCAAAGTATCAAAAATGCGGTGGCAACCGAAATAACAATCTCAAAGATTAATTGAACTAAGTGATGGAAGTTCTCTCTTATCGGGTGGTATCCCAGGGGCATAAGCTTATCATGGGTCGATCCCTATTTATGTGTTTATGGGTGGTATCCAAGGGGCATAAGCCTATCATGGGTCGATCCCAGTTGATATGTACTGGAGGCAGCCTAATGGTCATAGTACAGTATAGTAATGATTACAAAGATGATAAGAACGAAGGTAAAGTGATTGAATAAATACTATGTACAGGTTGTCACAAGTTCTAGTACGTGTGGTCCACTCCTATTACGATTTATTCACCTGTTTCTGATTTCTATTGAGCTCCTATATCATATGTGATTATCTACAGCTTTACATACTCAGTACATATTTCGTACTGACGTCCCCCATGGGGGACCTACATTTCATGCTGTAGGCACAGGCACCTTAGCTCATACACCGCACAAGTAGGAGCCAGGATATCCAGCTGCTTTTGCTGAGTTCCAGTTTGCTTTGGGGCTTTCTGTGTCATATCCAGTCACTTTTGGTATTGTATAGAAGTTAGTTATATGGAAGGGTGTGTCCCGACCTTAGTTAAACTCTGTGTATTGTTTAGAGGCTTTGTAGACCTAATGTACAGTCAAGGTGGTGTTTTGTTAGTAGATGTGATGGCTCCAACGGCCAAGTATTGTATATACATATATATGTGTGCTCAAGCTTATACAGGTGATTATTTCCTTTTATATGTGAAATGATGCCTTTAGAATTTCGGGTTGTCATAGAGGTATGCATGGGAAGTATAACGTTATGAGCTGGTTTTCCCAGGCCTCCTCGGTTACGGGTGCCAGTCCGCCCCAATAGGATTTGAGGCGTGACAAAACTGTATGTTATCAGATATAAAAATACATAACTAAACTCATATGTATTTACAAAATATATATCATAGACATAAAGAATAATAAATACAACTGCATGTCAAATGTATATCTTAATATTAACAAATACATATCTACACGGTACCAAAATACATATCTTTAACATTAATAAAAATAAATTACATATCTTAACAGTAACAAATACATATATTAACAGTAATGACTACAATTCCATATCTTAACAGTAACTGAAAAAAACTATAACCATAATCAAATGTATATAAAAAATGCATAAATCTACATATCATCCATAATCTATAAACATACAAATACTAAATACCTCTTCCACTTTATTCTATTCGGAATCATAATCAAACGAATTTTGATCAACATTACTTGGTATTTTACTTGATTCTTACTTTTTGTTTGACTTCTTATTTTTCACTTTTTTTTGCACTTTTGGGGGGATTTTGAGATGAAGGTTTTATCAATATTTTTTGTTTCATGATTTTGACAATATTCTCTGGATCGTTACAATGCTTCGATCTCACCTCATAGTTGCTAACTTGTCTGTTCAACTGAATAGTGGTAGAACTCATGATAATATCTTCATCTTGTGTTAAACCAAGACTAAAAACTGGTAGTTCATCGAAAACTAAATTCACCAGTGGTATGCCTTTAATTGAACTTCTACGATATGCATGTTCTGCCATTATAACAAACCTGCACAATCTTTCAACAACAAAAAATACAAAACCTCCAAAATTAATAACGAAGAAGAAGGTTGAAGAAATATATATATATATAAATTATATGAAAGAGATAGCATGCAAATACGGTAAATATCAACATACTTTATTTGATGAAGAACAATGTTTATCAACAAATTGAGAGAAAAAAAATGAAAATTGAAAAAAAAAATAGTAGAAGATACAATTAATTAGAAGGAAGTGAATATTGCATGAAAAAGGGGACAAGGTAAAGTAGTGGTAGAAACACACGTGTTTCTCCAGTTAATGGGTAAAATTTTGCTACTTTTGCTAAAAATTATAATTTTGAGAAAGTGTTGCTATTTATTGTAAATATAGTCTTAAGTATGCTACTTTCTGTAATTTTTCCATGTTTTCAAAAACTTGTTTTAGGTTCGGTGGGGCACTAGTGTAAATGTGTAAAAGTAAGATAATTTTGAGAATCGAACTTTAACAATAAGAGAATGAGAATGAAATAATTGATTGGAGTGGGGAAAATTTACATACAAACCAAATGAACCCGAAATAGTGCGCTGATCCGCAGACACAACTACCTCCAAACCCACCGGAGCCAGCAGACTCACCATCCAACATGGAAAAAAACACTCCAACTAACTAAGAACCAAGGGGCATTCTTTCAAAGAAGCCTTGCTCAACAAGAACCCAGATCTCAACTGGGACTAAAATCAAATAAACAACAAAAACAAGGAAATAATAGAATACTTATACCTGAATCAATTCCCCTCTTATGGTAAGATAAGATAAGAATCTACCAACCATGGCAGTTGTCATAGCTACTTACCCATATATGGGAAGAAACTTACCCATAGCTACTTAAAACATAAATTAGTGGACCTGTAGAAACCTATAGAACCACTAACCTTAATCGACCTGGGATGGGACTATTACATTGCAAAATTTAGCAACCAAGAAAATATGGACACAGAACTCCAGAAAGCGCCCTGGTTTGTCACAGGAAGCTTCCTTACTATTAAGAGATGGGAACCAAACTTTGCCTCAGAATAATCCACTCTTACCCACACATCCATTTGGGTACAACTGCCATAACTACCCATAGAATTCTACGATAGAATCATCCTAGAGAAGATTGAAATAAAACTAGGAAAGCTCCTACAAATAGACACTTGCACTTCAGCTACCATCAGAGGCAGATATGTAAGACTTTGCATCCAAGTCCCGTTGGAGGTGCCAGTCAAAACTCAAGTCACAATCGACAACCACCAATAAAAAATCACCAACGAAGGGGAGGGGATTTTGTGTACTTTTTGTGGAAAAATTGGGCATATAAAAAATAGTTGTCCTTTCATACCAAAAAATACCCCACTAAATGAACCTTACACATCCAATGAGATCAAAAAGCCACCACCCAATGACAAGCAAGTCATTACTCTCTCTAAGAAAAAATCTCCCAATCCGAGACAAGTTGGTAGAGGAACACAACCTGAGTGAAGGTCCGCGGGATAGAACCAGGTAAATCTTTAAAGCACATGATAAGGTATGACCCGATTACCCTTAACTCCCTATTCAGGCACGGATGATGTCAACCCAACTGGTAAGTTACATTCTCGGGCCCAACCTGTTACTCACTATTACCTGCCCTCATAAAAAACTACTAACAACAATGTCATTACTAATACTAGTAAAGAAAATAGAAATACTCTGCAAAAATATAACAATAAGACTTTACAACCACATAAAGTCAACTCTAGCAGCTCAATAATGAGCTTTATTTATTGAGACCAACCACTCTTTCAATGCCCTCAACCCCCTCTCTTACCCTATTGGGACCCATGGAGCCCATCCTTCAGAAGCCCCTAAGTTTTTCTCAGAGATGCCGATGGAAATTACCTCCATCCCTGCGTCTTCCTCTGAGAAAGTTTTTGATGCTATGAAAAATAATCATGTCCTTAAGACGCTTGAAGTGACTGAACCTATCATGTCAATTAACTCCACTCCAATATCTGGGTATAAACAATGGCCGAAGAAAAAGAACCACCACTCAATTCCTCTTAGCCACGCTAACAAACACAATGGAGAATCCACTAAATGCCAACCCCTAACTCAAAGAACCACTGGTGTTTGTGACAGCACCACCACCTCTAAGTCTAGCTCCGACATCCTGGGCAGTGCTGGCCCTCCAAGGGAAATCAATAATGCACTGTATACTAGTGGAGGACCAACCCACAATACTGATAGTGCAAGACCATGCTTAGCTAGCCCAAATAGTCAAGAGGGGTATAAATGGGATAATAGAGGGATGGGCAAACAAGTTTGGGCTCGAACCCTTTATCATGCCCAAGCAATGGGAACCCTCAACTTCATGAACACGGGGGAGCTCAACTCTATTATGGAGCATACCTTCCGACGTCTACCACTCTATCCCACAATATCTTACTTACCGAGTCCTCAATCATTGACCTTCATCCCTTGGACACCCCTAGCCCAAGAGAAAGGAAACCAAAATCCAACAGAACTCTCAGCTCTAAACACCTTAAGTCAAACCAACCAAGAAATGGAGAAGATACTTGAGGATTTTAGAAAACCAATTGTAGATTCCTATCTTCTAAAAAAATCACTCTTAAAAGAGTTCAGCGAGACTTTCAGTGTAGCTATTATAGCACATTATTTGATAGAAATGAAAATATTCTCTCTGATCCTGAAGAACATGGAGGAAAAAGACCCATCAGCAGTCACAGTCAGTCCTTATAGGGGACAAGCCCAGAACCCCAGCTTAGACAAGGGGAAGAACCTTCTGAATCAACCACCACTACCACTAGACTTGATGAAGATCATTATTTAGAACACTAGAGGTGCAAACATTGCCAACTTCTGTAGACAATAAGATGCAATGCTGAAGACCCACAAGCGATCTATGCTTGTCTTATTAGAAATAAAGATGGCCAATCACAAGGCCCTCACTGAGACCCTCAAGTTCGATGTTCAGATCCAATCTAGTGCTACAGGGTGCAGAAGGGGGATTATAGTTATGTGGATAGATGAGAACTTAAAGCTGGATAACGTCTTAGTTACCCCTCAAGGGGTCCATGTCATGGTGAAGGTAACCTCTAACCCGAACTCTTGAATTATTTCTACTATTTATGCTAACCCTGACCCTATTACCCATACATCCCTTTTGAGAAGCTCTGTCAACTAGCAAAATCCCATTCTAGGGAATGGCTACTTGGTGGAGACTTCAATGAAATTCTTAAGGCCAATGAAAAACTGGGAGGTAATGCTCCCAACCTTAATAGAATTAATACCTTCAGACAATGCTTGGACAATTGTAATCTGATAGATTTAGGTTATAAAGATTACCAATACACCTGGATCAATAAGAGGTATTGTACCAAAACCTGTCTTATCCAGGAAAGATTAGATAGATGTGTTACCAACAACTCCTGGATAAGACACTTCCCTGACTTTACCATCACCCACCTGCCTTGGACCAATTCTAATCACTGCTCTCTCCTACTTACCCTCACTCCCCCCATCACCCTGGGTCCTAACTATTCATAGTGGAAGGTATGTGGTGTAGTCATCCCACATTTATAAATCTTATCAGCCAGTGCTTTACCCCACCTACCTTTCTTCTCTATTCTGTCAACCAATTCCAAAAAAAAGGCACCCTTATGGAATGCCAATGTCTTTGGCAATATCTTCAAAAAATAAAAAAAATCCTTGATGGACTAGATGGAATCTAGAAATCCAGCAGTTACCGCCATAATTCCTTTCTTTAGAACCTTAAAAATGACCTTCTTCAGGAATATGATGGTCTCCTAAAAAATGAGAAGGAATTTTGGAAAGTCAAATCTAGGATCAGTTGGTTGGCAGATGGTGATCAGCTACAAGCTGATCACCAAGATTATTGTTTATAGGATCAAGCCCTATCTTCCCTACATCATTGACCCTACTCAAGCTAGCTTCCTTGCTACAAAAAGAGCTTTTGATCATGCGATCATTGTTCAAGAATACATATCTCACTTCAAAAAAATGAGAGGTAAGAACCCTAACATGATCCTTAAAATTGACTTAGAAAAGGCCATTGACAGACTGGAATGGTCCTTCACCAAAGACACTCTTCTCTTTTTCTACTTTCCCCAAAATCTAATTAACCTCATCATGTCTTGTGTCTCTTCTAGCTCTATTTCTATCCTCACTAATGGAAAAAAAACACCCTTCTTCCAACCCTCTAGAGGAATCAGTCATGGAGACCCAATTCCCCCTATCTTTTTATCTTATGCATGGAAATACTCTCTAGAAATATAGACAATATCGTCCTCCACAAGCATTGGAATCTCATCAGCATAACCACCAGAGGCTCCAAAGTCTCCTACTTATTTTTTGCTGATGACTTGACTCTATGTTCCAGCGCCAACCAAGCAAACTGTATCACCATCCAGGACACCTTGGCATCTTTCTATTCCAAATTTAGTTAAAAGGTCAACAATGCAAAGTCCAAGGTCATTTTTTCTAATAACTACAACAATGCCTCCTCTTCCTTATGCTCAAACAGCCTTAACATTAAAACTAGTAAAGAGTTTGGGAAATATTTTGGCTTCCCTATCTTTGACCAAAAACCTCAAAATAGAGACTTTCAGTTCATCCTTGACAATATGAACAATAAGCTTGTTGGGTGGAAAATCAAGCACTTCAACATGACTGGGAGAACTATTCTCACTAAAGCTACCATTGCTAGTATCCCAAATCATGTCATGCAATATATTAAGCTACCCTAAAAAATTACTGAGAACATTAATAAAATCTAACGAAACTTTATTTGGGGAAGTAATGCCGATAAAAAAAGCTTCACCTCCTTAATTGGGATACCATCACCCATAAGAAACTTGAAGGTGTACTTGCCATCCAAGAAACTTAGCTTAAGCAGAGGTCCCTCTATACCAGTCTATCCTGGAGGGTTTTCCAAAAAACCCAACATCCTGTGAGGAAGAATTATACTTACCAAATACGCTCCAGCCAATAGGAACCCTAGGGGGAGGAAAATCATCTCTAGAACTTGAAAAAATATTCAAGAAGGATAGAAAGACTGTTCTAGAGAAAGAGCTTAGAAAGTTTAAAAAGAAGATAGAGTAAATTTTTTCCATAACAACTGGATCCCCTACCTTGGAAGCATTAGGAGCTCCATTAGTGGCCCTTGCTCTCTCAATGAAGACACCTTTACCATAAAGGGGGTGCTTATCAATGGTAGATGAGACCTGTCCAAAAATTTTTTTGTCTTACCCCCTACATCCACCAACTCCTGAACAGCTACCCTCTCACTTTCAACATCACTAATAAAGACACCCCCATTTAGACCCTTACTTCCAATGGCATATTCTCTACTGATAGTATTTATGACAGCCTCAGGGAGGCGCACTGACCCCAATAAGGAGACTAAAAACAACTTTAAGCATATCTAGAATGCCTCATGCCCCAACAAAACTAAAACCTTTCTCAGGCTCTTATACTATGATAGGCTCCCTACTAACCACTATCTGAATAGAACAGGCCTCAATATCCAAAATAAATGCCCCTACTGTAACGCCCAACAGGAAGACATCAACCTTATTTTATTTCCAATGCCCTAATGTCATCTAATTTTTGAACAAAATCAGTTCTGGGGGGGTAAACTCTATCAGCCACCAACAGAACCCCATCACTAGATTCAACTGGCTTACTTACTGGAAATCCCTAGCAAGCAAAGACTATAATGTTTTTCTCTCTTGCAGCGATCTCATCCCACACTGCCTATGGAATATTTGGCTAGTGAGAAACAATAATCTTTTCAACCTCAAGAAAAACCCCATCCACCCTGACATTGCCATCAATCTTGCTACTGAGTATAAACTTCTAATCACTGACAAAGCCAGTGATAACAGTAGCAGACAACCTGTGGAGGTTAGATGGGAACCACCTTTAGAAAGTATGTACAAATTGAATACTGATGGATCTGTTGGCCACATGCTAAGACATGGAGGGTTGGGGGTAATTAGAAATAGAAAAGGGACTTGGATTCTAGGATACTACCAACACCTTCCCTACACTAACTCTATACTAGATGAAGTTCTTACCTTAAGTAAAGGCCTTATCCTGTCCAAACAACACAACTCCAAACCCCTGCTAATAAATACTGGTTGTAAAGCCATCATACATATGCTTACTACTGACCACCCCTTGTATTGTAATATTTTGGCTGAATGCAGATCAATGTTGATAGAGCTAGAGCAGCTCAACAACTGCACATGTTTAGAGAATAAAACCAAGTTGCAGACCTATTTGCTAGAGAAGGAAAGAAGACAACAGATGTTGATGTAGCTACTATTTGCAAGTTCCTCCTGTGTTTGTGCACTTAGCTATCGATGTAGATACATTAGGAGCTTCTTTTACTAGACTAGTTAAGAACAATGTTTTGCCCTTACCAAGCCCGGATGTGGTTGGAAACTATGTTTTTGATCCCTAGCATGCTAGGGGAACTGCATTTCCTATTGCAATGAAAATCTCCTAATTACAAAAAAGAATTGATTGAAATTGAACTTTTCACTTGTAAGTTAGATAGATGACATCACTTTATTAATGATATACAACTTAAAGTTTCAAGTCACTCTTAATTTCTTAATTCTACAACGAATATCTTTTTGTGCCTTTTTTTAGCCAATCTTTTAGCTTTGATGATCTAAAAAAGAAATAGGATACACCTTAGACCATCCAAGACGATAATTTCAAAGGGTGATGCTTGACACTTCAATTGTCTAAGAATAACACATAGTTTTCCTTCATAAATAATATTATTATGACATTATTTTAGACGTGTTAACAAAAGATAAACCTAAGGGTGTCAACCACCGGACTGGTTTAGGTCAACCCAGCACCGGTCTGATTTATTTTACCAATCTCGATTCGAGTCCGGCCTAGTCGCCTCGCTTATTGGGCTGATTTGTGTCGTGACCAGTAGTGAATATGTTACAGATGGCCCAACACCAGCCCACATAGCTTTTCGACCGATTCGGGTCAACCCGACCCGAATATGATTAATGAATTGATTTATCGGCCCAAACATTAAAAAAAAGAATAATTACATGACTTGGAAAATATAAGCTCCAAATTCTCCTATTTTCCCTAAGTTTTGATTAATTACAATGCATAGTCTCTCTTGCCAATTAAATACAATCCATAGTCTTTCTCTTTTATTTTCTCCCTTAATTTTCTTTCATTCTCTATTTCTCTTTCATCTTTTTTTTCCTTTTCCAATTTTTTTTTAATTTTGTCTTCCTTTTGTCCTTTTCCTTTTTCAATTTTTATATTATATTTTTTTCTTTTTTGTTTCTTTTTTCCTTTTCATTTTTTCTCATTTTTTCTATTTTCTTTTTTTTCTTTTCCATTTTTTCATCTATTTTTCCCTTTTTTTATATTTCTTTTTGCTTTGCAGTGTTTTTTTAATTTTCTATTTTCTGTTTTCATTCTTGTTTCTTTTTTCTTTTTTGTTATTTTTTCTCCTTTTTTTCTTTTTTAATTTTTTTTGTATTTTCTTTTTTCTCTCATTTTTTGTTATCGTTGTTGTTGTTGTTGTTGTTGTTGTTGTTATTGTTGTTGTTGTTGTTGTTGTTGTCATATTTTATATTTTATATATTTTTATATTTAATATTTAGTTGTATCACGCTATATATTTCAAATAAATTTGTTATCTATATTTGAATATTTTAGCCATGAATACAATTTATTTTTTGTATTTGTATACAAACAAATATATGAATTAATTGTATTTGCATGAATCTAAAATATATAAATATGCAATTGTCATTAAATGAAAATATATTGTTAGTAATTGTATGTCAATTTTATAATTTATATTTGAATATAAATGAGTATCATTTGTATGTGCATGTCACGTTGTATAAACTGTATCATTTGATATAGATGTACCATTTGTATAATTTAATATTTGTATTTGTGTAATTTATCATTTATATTTTTATTAATAAAATACAATTTGTATCAATAATATAAGTACAGGTGTTCGTCGAAAGAAAAATAATTATTCTTTTTCAATTATTTAAAAATGCAAATGATGTTGTCAACTAAAAATTTAAATATGACTAAATAAAACAAATGAAATTAAAATACAAATACAATATGAGGTCAACTTACAATACAAATAAAAACTAGTTCTTTAAAAAATACAAGTGTATCGACGAAAATAGGATACAAATACAAATAAAATAAAACCACAAAATCCAAATACAATATGCAATCAAATATAAAATGCAATCAAATATAAAATGCAAAATAGTTCTTTAAAATATAAGTGCAAATTGTATAAAAAATAAATGATGGTGCGGACGATAAAATTCAAATATAAGTCCGAACTATAAAATACAAATACAAAAATAAACTATAAAATACAAATAGAAATACAAGTGTAAACTATATAATACAAATACAATTGTATCAATAAATACAAAAATATAAATGATGGTGCAAATTATAAGCTGCAAATACATGTGAACTACAAAATACAAATACAAATACGAATGTGGACTATAAAATACAAATACAAATATAAACACGAACTATAAAACACAAATATAATTGTATAAATGAAAACAAAAATATAAATGATGGTGTAAATACAAATAGAATAAGCGGTTGAGATATTTTCGTTATCATCCATGACTTGTTCTCGACATAATCATATTTTTCCAAAATACAAAAAAATATATATAAAAAGAACTAAAAAGGAGAAATGAAAAAATATAATTAAAAAAAAAACAAAAAAAAGAAGAAGAGACAAATAGAAGCTATTAGATAGAAGAGAGGAAAAAAGGGGAAAAAAAAGAAAAAGAAAAATAAAGAAACGGAAAAACAAAAAAATTGAAGAAAAAAATGAAGAAACCAAAAAGAAAAAAAACGAAAAACATGAAAAAATACAGAAAAATGAAAAGAAAAGAAATCAAAAAAGAAAAAAAAAAGATAAAATAAAAAAAGAGAAGAAAAATAAATAGAAGTTAGAGATGGAAGAGAGAAAAAATGAAAAAGAAAGAATCGACAAAAGAAAAAAGAAAATGAAAATAAGAAAAAAAACAAAAAGTTTAAAAAATAAAAAAAAAATGATGGTGAATATAAACACAGTGAGCGGTTATGATGTATCGATCATCATCCATGATTTATACTCGATATAGTCATATCTTTCAAAACTACAAAAGAATCCAAAATATAAAATACAACAAAAAAATAAAAAATGAGAAAAAAACAATAAAAGAGGAATCAAAAAGGAGAAAAAAAAAAAAAAAAAAAAAAAAAAAAAGAACCAGAAGTAGAGGTTAGAGATGAAGAGAAGAAAAAAAAAAAGACAAAAGAAGAAAAAAGAGAAAGGTAGGCAATGAATTATTATCCTGAAAGTTAGGTCAGGGATGCTCTCATTTTTTCTAAAATCTAGGCTATTTTTGTAAGTGCCGCAAAAAAAATATATAATACGAATTTTGATGTTTTTTAAAATATACATTCAATATATACTATTTAAAAGAAGTGCTAAATGACCACAATTTTTGGCCCAAATTTGGCCACAATTGTGAAAAGACTTTCATAGCCTTTCTTTTTCAAAATAAACTAATTTGTTTTTAAAAAGTTTAATTAAAGTTAAAGTTTTGTTATTTTCTAAACTTAAAAGTCAAAATTTTATATCGGATGAATCAAAGTTTTACTATCATTAATTATGCAATAAAGAATTTAATTGATTTTATAAAGTGGATTCGACCATATCATTCCACTTCACCTTCTTCTCTTTCTCCTCAACTTACTATTTTTGTTTCCCTTGTTTTTAACTCGTTCGTTTTCATCTATTTATAACAAATTGTAAGGCTACATTTATTATATAAAAAATAATAATTCATTAAGATGTTTTTGATTTAGTTATCTAATTTTAGATTTATAATATAATTTTTGTAATTATTATGTATACTTCATCAAATTATTAAATTTATAGTTTAATTATTATTCTTATTATTATTAATTTAATTTGTTTTACATAGAAGTCATTCAAATTTAAAAATTTGTAACAAAAATAATTTTTTCTTAATTTTTTGTCACTTAAAAGTCATTCAACTTTGATCAAGTTTATTAAAAAGTATATTTCATTTGAATTCTGATATATCATATGGAAAATATGACAGGGGTCAAAAGTAAATTAATTACATTCAGGATAATATTAGAACCATCTCTAATATTTTACTTTTTAATACATAACTTGTTGGGGGTATATAATATTATACTTGTTTTCCTTAGTTTGATTTCTTTATAATAATTTTAATCTAATATTTGTAATATTGAAGAAAATGTAATTTGACTATTTTCTGCACTAATATATGTAGTTGTATAGTAATTTTTATAAACACCTTTTGAAAAAATTAAAAAAATAATTTGTACTAAACTTTAAAGATAGGATACTTTTATGTCGCAAAATAGAAAAGTATTTTTTGTATATCAATTTTTAAAGTTAAATAAATTTTATGTTAAAAAAATTAAAATCAATATTTTTGTCTGATAGACTAAATGTTAGATGATCGCTGATAAATTTAATCTATTTTTTATTCAGTTATTCAATTTTTCAATTCTTCTAGTTTTCACCTACAGCATGCCAGTGTAGTTCCACAATTTTCACCTACCTCAATTATTTTTTAAAAAATTATGAAAAAATAATTGCTCATCAAAAATATTGATTTAATTTCATAATAATTTTAAAAATAATGACCTAGGAGGACTAAAAGTGGCAGAGAAAAATTATAAATGTGAATCATTAACTACTTGAAAAGTGAAATCAGATCTTATTTTTTTGTCAGTAAAAGGATGCTCTCACATAAGTATAACTTGACATGTATTTGACATAATAAAATTACTGCAACAATATTAAATCTTTAGGTAAAATAAATTATAATTAAATGAGTACTTTTTGTTTCAAATTATAAAAAATTATGGAAATTGTTAAGTTTTTGCTTCAAGTTCCATAACTATTTATTATGGCGAAATAAGTTTTTGACAAAATTTTTGAGCTAATAATCATTTTTTTTATCATGAATGAAAATTTGTTGTAGCAACACTAAACTAAAAAAGCTTACATTTGAGAGCGAGATATTATATCTTGTCTATATAGTGATTGGGCAATCTTTATTATAAAATCAAACACCATCGATCTAAGATAATTAGATGTGTTAATCACTTGATTTGATTCGATCTTGTCAATTTTTACTAGTACATTTGAAATATAGTTTAGATAAATAAGTGATTAAATATAATTTGATTTGTCGGGCTTAACATGTCATACTAGCAAATTTGAGATATAGTTTAAATAAATAAGTAATTATAATGTATTTACTTTCAATTTGCAATTTATAACAATATAAACAAAATTTTCCGTCTCATTCAAGTTTTACTTTGATCAAGTGTTATGACAGTTGTTATTTTATTCGAAGTCTCGAACCTCATCTTTCTGAACAATGTTTTCATGGTCTACTATTAAATTATTAATTAATAATTATTATAAATGTAGTTATAATTAGTTGAACAAATGATTAATAATTGACATAGTTATCACAAAAAGGGTATTTGTACAGTAATTTATATCTAAATAAATAAGTGATTAAATTTAGTTATTATTTATTAACTAGTTATAACAAATATAAACAAAATAATTTTACTAAATTTTATTTTAGACTTGTTTCATCGGAATAATATCTTTATCGATCTAGTGTAATTAGTGTTGTCAATGATGTGATTCAATTTTATAACTTGTAAGTTTCGAATAAAATTTTCTTAAAAATAAATGATTATATTAACTTCAATTAACTAATTATAAAGAATTTAAACAAAATTTTAATATGTTTCACTCAAGCTTCATCATGATCAAGTGTTTTAAGAATTATCATTTGATTGGAGGTGTTTATTATTCGACTCAATTAAAAATTACAAGATCTTATTTATAAGTTTCAAATATAATTTGAATAAATAAATTATTATATATAAACATTTTATTAATTAATGTACTTAATCTAAAGAAAATTTTACAAATTCTCGCTAATTATACGAAGATAGATACAAATTATTTGTCATGGGTAAAATCACTTACTATACATACATATCTTGTAAACTAATTTTTTTTATAACTGTAGTCTGCAACATAATAAATTTCGTAGCAATAATTATAAATTCTTAGTCATGGACCATGTAAAATATATGTAAATAAATTTTAGCCACACTTATTGCTACAAATGTTACGAAAAAATATTGTTGTTAGATTATTTAGCAAAATAATTTTTTACATTTAAACACAATGTATTTTGTTAGTATATCAATCTATAGAAAAATGTAAAATAACAAAATTTTAAGCATGTCAAAACTTGTTATTATTAAAACTCTGAGTGAATTCCCTAAATAGTCACTCAAGTTTTTAGAATTTCTTTCAAATATCACTTATATTTCATTTAAGACCACAATATTACTCAACTATCACTCTTTTTCTAAAAAAATACTAAACACCTCAAAGTATTTTTCTCTCTTAGTTGACATGCCATGCCATTAAAATCACATTTTTTAATTAATAAATTATTTAATTCATCAAACTCATTTACTCAAAATTATAACTTTATTCTTTTTTTTTTTGAAAAAAAAATGTATTAGTTTAATTTCTCTGTTTAGGAATTTTTTTCCAAAATTTTTTTACCAAAACTTTTATTTTACATGCAAATTAAAATCTCAAGATAACTTATTTACTTTAGTGATATTATTTTCTTTTGAAAATAACTGATCTTTATAGGTAATTATATACAAAAACCTGAATGATTATCTAGGAAAATAATATGAGAATTCATTCTTAATAAATAAATATATTTTTTTAAAAAATAAAATTATTATTTTGGTTAAATGAGTTTGTTGCGTTAATATATTTATTATTACTTTTTTAAATAATGGTTTTACTGGTATGACATGCAAATTAGAAGAGGAGGGAACTTTTGAGGTATTTAGTGATCTTTTGAGAAAATATTAATAGCTGAGTGACATTATTGTTTTAGCAAAAACAAAAAGTAATTTTTATAAGTGACTCCAGAAACATTGATAACAATCCAAGAAAATAACTTTACAAAAAATTGAAAGCTAAAGTAATGATAAAAGATTTCTAAGCATGAAAATTTCTTCTTAATAAATTAATATATTTATTTTAAAGAAAAGAATAAGAATATAATTTTGACTAAATAAGTTTGATAATTTAAATAGGTTTATTATTAAAAAAATAATTTAATAACATGGTCTGTCAATTAGAAGAGAAAGAGACGTATGAGATATTTTTTTCTTGAGGATAATAATGATAGTTGAGTCATATTATTATCTCTAAGAAGCTAAAAATAATTTTTATATAGAATTCAAAAAATATGAGTGATCATTCAGTAAAATAACCTTTGGAAAAATATATGTCAAGTTTTAGTACCGATAAAGTTTTTTTAAGTATAAAATTTCTTTTTAATAAACTAATGCATTTTTAAAAAAAAAATGAAAAAATTATAGTTTGATTAAATGAGTTTGAAGAGTTAAATAGGTTTAGTATTTAATAAAAAAAGTTTTAATGACATGATATGCCAACTAAGATAAAAGAAAACTTTTGAGGTGTTTAGTATTTTTTGAGAAAAAAAGTGATAGTTGAATGATATTGTGATCCTAAATAAAACATAAGTGATATTTGTAGGAAATTTTCAAAATTTGGGTGAATTTTTAGGAATTTCACTTTTAAAACTCTATTTTCATACACTAATTTTCATATTCATTTAAAAATAATCATAAAATCGAACTAGATAAAAATCTAAATAAAACAACTTAATTAAATTTCTCAAAATATGTACTAAGTATAAACTATACATAATTAAAATTTGAACTAAAATTAAACAACTTCAAATCTAAAACAGAAAAAATATAACTAACAATTAATAAATAAATTTGTACTAATTAATTTTTGTTTTCTTAATTACATACTACTACATTTGACAATTATTTAATTATATAATTTTCAATTAAAAAATTAAATAACTAAAATAGAATACATAAATTGTCCATTCCCATGTATTGGGATAGTTTTAATGTATTGAAAAATGGTTATTAAATAAAATAATGTCAGAAATTCAAATTTAGGATGAAAAGGACAAAAATGTCTGTAAATAAGGCTTTTTACTATTGTAGCCAAATTTGGACCAATTTTTTGTGGCTTAAAAGATTTTTCCCTATTTAAAATGCTACTTTAAGGATTATACAAACATATTTACATTCAATATATAACCAATGAAAAGAATATACATATTATAAATCAACAATATATAATTAAATTATTAAAATATTATGCATAAAATATATTTTTGAATGGTTTTTTGAAATTGAAATATTTGAAATTAATTTTATTTTTTTAAAGTATTGAAATTTGAATTTAGAATTTTGAAATGCAAAATTTGAAACTGAAATTTGAAATTTGAAAGTTCAATTTTAAAATTTAACATTTAATCACAAATCTTAATGTTCAAGTATTCAAGTGGCATTAAATGATTAAATTTTCAACTTTCAAACTTGGAGCTAATTAAAGTTTGAAATTTGAAATTCAAATTTCAAGATTTTCAACTTTCCCAAGACCTATAATTCTAAATTAAATATTCACACTTGTCAATCAATAAATAGCACTACTATATTCCTCTAAATTATCATACAATCCTCAATCTTTAGCTTTCTAATTTTTATCCATATAAAGTTTTCAACTCTCAAATATTATCTTTAATGGATAATAATAATCATCTTCCACTTTAACCACCACCACAACGACCAGATGGAATAATTTTGGTATGACTTTATTTTAATAGACTAGATGGTAATGTAACTCTATTAAGTGGGACTTGTTTACTTTTTAGTTGTCTTTTCTTATAAATGGGATCCAATAAAGATAAAATAGGATGATGTCATTAAATAGTTGCCAAATAAGAAAGATGACTTTTTCGGAGACGGACCAAAAAGAAAATGGTGACAAATAAAATGTGACGAAGGGAGTAGTACTTATACTAATTGTGGTAAGGGTACTTTGAATAGGGATTTGAAGATACAACACAATGTTGTAGTTGACTAGGAGTTAGTTAGGACAACTTGGTTTCTTATTTTAATTTTTATTTATGCAATTTTATAAATTTAAGATTTTAAGTTTGTATGCTTTTGAATTTCAATTATGTAATGTTATCAATTTAAGTTAAATTTTGTATGTTTATGAAATATTATCTAAGTTTGTATATTTTGATATGAATTTGGAATTTGAAATTGGTAGTGTAGTTTTAACAACTTGAAATATGAAATTGCATATTCAACATATACTACTTTAAAGAATATATACATTCATATAAACATTTAATAAGTGCTACTTGATATACTACTTTAAAAAATATACATACAACATATATACATTACATATTATATTAATTATATTACTTTAGAAAATATACATAAATATACATACATTCAATATATACTACTTAATATACTACTTTAAAGAATATACATACAACGTATATACATTACATATTATACTACTGTAGAAAATATACATAAATATAGACATTCAATATATACTATTTTATATAATGAATTAAAGAATATATATACAACATATATACATTATATATTATACTACTTTAGAATTATGCATACATATATACATTCAATATATACTACTTATAATAAGATAAAAATATATATATTCAACAACATATATTAATACTAACTAAAATATAAGTAGAATATATTCAACAACATAAACTATTGCTTAAAAGAATATACATACAATATTCAACAACATATACTTCTTAAAAGAATAATATTTAAATATATTCAAGTATTAACATAAACTACTTAAACTTATATAGAATTTTTATATGTCAACACTAGTAGTTTAAATAATACTATTTGCTAATATTGTTTTTTCAATATATCATATATATTTGTTATGTTTATGTAAAGTTTGATAATAATATATTAAAAGTATTACATTCATATAAGATATTCACTTAAATGAAAAAAATATATAAAGAGTGAATGAACCTTGTATTTGATTAATTGCAAAATGATATTTTTTTTCAATTCATTGATGTTAATATTAATTGGAATTGGTTGAGGACTGTCAAAATCAACGAGGCCAAAGCCATGCAATGGACTTGATTGTGTTGAGTTCTCCTATGAAGTCATTATTTCTTCAAGATTTATTCTTCTGTCAGCTCCACGTATATTCCTTGACTTCTTCATTGCACTATAATCTAGTTTCTAAGGCAAACTATAATATCATGTCGTTGCCTCCCAATGAGTATCAGTTGTCTCCAAGATGCTGTCATGTAACGCCCCAAGAGTACACCCTGGGTGCCACATGGTGCTTCGGTCCCAAGAGACCACAAGCTAACCCATGAGCTGGTACCTACTGCGAGCACTAAATAATATAACAACATATACAGAAGAACAACTGATAAGCATAAGGTTTTCACAACTAAAATCAATACTAAATCATAGTGTTAAACGTCAGAAAAAAATATTGTCAATAATGATAAAATGACTGATGGTAACTATCGAAAAATTGACTAACTGTCTGTTCTAGTCTGAAAGCCTCTAAACTAATTGAATGAGGAATTGATGGGACAAACCCCCAACAAACTCTGACTGAATAGAAATACTAAACTGATAAGGTAAATCGAAATATATAAACCATGTCCTCAAAGTATGAGGACTCACTACTCCTACTGCTAATAGTCTGGTATATCTATGCATGGTCATAGAACTGAGCATCCGAACCTATGATATGAGACATCATTGTAACACCCTAACTTAGAAAAGAGTCCTACATCGGCAAAATATAGGAAGGATGCTGGGTATATAAGTAAGAAAACCTTACTCCCTAGTATTGCATTTTAAAGCCGTGTAGGCTTGGGCCCAAAGTGGATAATATCACTAGTGGGTTGGGCAGAGATAGGGGTCTCTCGGGCTTTTGTGGTTTGGGATGCTCGTTGCGGCCAGGGCCTCAGCTCAGGTCGTGATAGAATAGTATCAAAGTCGCTCCTATGTCATCCCTATCGATATGGGACAGAGTTCAAACTGAGTGTAGGAAAATCCCAATAAAATGAGGCAAACCTCAGTCCTGAGTGTAGGCAAATCCCATTCGGTAGGGCAAACCTCAGCAAAGATGCTGAGTCCATAAGAGGGGTGTATGTAACACCCCAACTTAGAAAGGAGTACCACATTGGCAAAAAATACGAGAGATGCTCCGTATATAAGTAAGAAAGCCTTACTCCCTAGTGATGCATTTTAAAGACGTGCAGGCTGGGCCCAAAGTGGACAATATCACTAGTGGGTTGGGTAGAGAAAGGGGTCTCTCGGGCCTTCATGGTTCGGGATGCCCGTCTTGAATCAGTCCTAGTCATAAATTAATATTCAGATGTCTTTCCTAAAGATCTTCTAGGAATTCTTCTCGAAAGAGAAATAGACTTTGGCATTGATCTTCTTACAGATACTCAGCCTGTATCTACTTCACCATACAGAATAACACCAGCAGAACTCAGAGAATTGAAAGAGAAGTTGAAGGATCTCTTCGATAAGGGATTCATCAGACCCAGTGTGTCCCCGTAGGGCACACCAGTCTTATTCGTGCACAAGAAAGACGGTTCTCCCTGAATGTGTATAGACTATCGTCAGCTCTACAAAGTCACAATTAAGAATAAGTATCCACTTCTCAGAATCGATGACTTGTTTGAACAACTTCAGGGTACCATATATTTCTCTAAGATAGACCTCAGATTAGGCTATCATCAGCTCAGAGTCCGAGAATATGACTTTCAAAAATAGCCTTTCGTACTCAATATGGTCACTTTGAATTCCTAGTCATGTCCTTTGGTCTTACCAATGCCCCAACAACTTTCATGGACTTGATGAACCGTATGTTCAAGAAGTAGTTGGACATGTTCATCATAGTCTTTATAGATGTCATTTTGGTCTATTTTTGCAGTGAGCGTGATCACGCAGACCATCTCAGAATTGTACTTCAGATCCTCAGAGATTATCAATTATTCACCAAATTCAGTAAGTATGAATTTTGGCTAAGGTCAGTGGCATTCCTTGGTCATATTATTTATGGTGATTAGGGTTGATCCTCAAAATACCGAAGCAGTAAGAAACTGGCCTAGACCTATCTCTCCATAAGATATTAGGAGTTTTTTGGGTTTGGCTAGCTATTACAGACGGTTTGTAGAGGAATTTTCTTCTATTGCATCCCCTATGACAGATTGACTCAGAAGAAAGTCAAGTTTCAGTGGTCAAATCCATGCGAGAAGAGTTTCAAGAGTTGAAGACTCTACTCACTTCAGCTCCAGTCTTGGCTCTTCCAGAGGGTTCAGATGGGTTCGTAGTGTATTGTGATGCATCCAGAGTAGGTTTGGGTTGTGTCCTCTTGCAGCATGGTAAGGCCATAGCCTACGCCTCCAAATAGCTTAAATCCCATGAGAAGAATTATCCTACTCATGATCTTGAGTTAGTAGCCGTAGTTTTTACCTTAAAGATTTGGAGGTATTATCTATACAGGGTTCATGTAGATGTGTTCACAAATCACAAGATCCTTCAGTATGTCTTTTCTTAGAAAGATCTTAATCTTTATCAGAGAAGGTGGTTAGAGGTCTTGAAAGATTATGAAATGAGTGTTCTTTATCATTCGGGCAAGGCCAATGTTATGGCCGACCCTCTCAGTAGACTATTTATTGGTAGTGTTGCTCATGTTGAGGACAGTAAGAAAAAGTTAGCTCAGGAAATACATCAGCTTGCCAGACTAGGCATTCACTTAGTTGATTCGGAGGAAGGTGACATATGGGTTCAGAGTAGTTCAGAATCATCTCTAGTTTCCGAGGTAAAAGAAAAGCAAAATAGAGATCCCAGCCTTGTCATGTTAAAAGAGTCAATCAAGAATTAGAAAGTAGAGGTTTTTATCCAAGGAGGAGATGGTGTATTGCGTTGTCAGCGTCATCTGTGTTCCAGGTATAGACGAATTAAGGCAGCAAATTCTTGTAGAAGCGCATGGTACACGCTACTCTATTCATCCAGGGGCCACTAAGATGTACCGCGACTTGCGGGAAATCTATTAGTGGAGTGGGATGAAGAGAGATATTGCATAGTTCATGGCTAAATACTCTATATGTCAGCAGGTTAAGATAGAGCATCAGAAGCCTAGTGGGTCCATGCACTAATTCAGTATTCTTACTTGGAAGTGGGAAGAAGTGAACATGGACTTCGTGAAGGGTTTGCCTCATACTCGTCGCCAGCATGATTCATTTTGGGTCATTGTAGATAGGATGACTAAATCAGCTCATTTTCTTCCAATCTATACCTCTTATTCAGCCGAGGATTATGCCAAACTCTACATTAGAGAGTCGGTCAGATTACACGGTGTTCCATTATCTATTATCTCAAACAAAGGTACCCAACTCACCTCTTATTTCTAGAAAGTGTTCTAAAAGGGTCTTGGTACCTAAGTTCATCTCAGTACCGCCTTTTATCCTCAGACAGAAGGTCAAGAAGAAAAGACCATTCAAACTTTAGAAGATATGCTGTGAGCTTGTGTAATTGATTTCAAATGTAGTTGGGATGACCACTTGCCTTTGATTGAGTTTGCATACAACAACAACTATTATTCTAGTAGTCTGATGGCTCCATTCGAAGCTCTTTATGGAAAGAGATGTAGATTTCCAGTCAGTTGTTTTGAAGTTAGTGAGGCCTCAGTTATAGGGTCTGACTTAGTAGTCGATGCCTTAGAAAAAGTTTAGTTGATTAGAGAAAGACTCTGGGCTGCTCAGAGTTGACAGAAGTCTTATGCGGATATACGTAGAAAGGATCTCGAGTTCAAGATTAGTGATTATGTCTATCTAAAGATCTCTCCCATGAAGGGAGTAAATTAGTTTGGAAAGAAGGGAAAGCTCAGTCTCCGATATGTTGTCCCTTCAAAATTCTCAATCGTTCTGGCAAAATTGCCTTCAGATCTAGCCTCAGTTTATCTAGACTTCCATGTCTCTTTGCTCAAGAAGTGCATAGGTGACCCAGTATTTGTAGTCCCTATTTAGAGCATGGATGTTCAGAACAACCTCTCTTATGAAGCGATTCCGATCGAAATCCTAGACTATCAGACTCGTAGACTGAGGAACAAAGAAGTCCCTCCAGTCAAAGTTCTTTTGCGAAATCAGTCCGTTGAGGGAGCTACTTGGGAAGCAGAAGTAGATATTCGAATCAAGTATCTTCACCTCTTCTCCGCCAACTCAGGTCTAGCTCAAGGTAACAGTTCTCCTTAATCTTTTCAGTTTCATATTCAGAATTCAGTTACAAGCTTGGTGTCCATTTCATGTTCAGAATTCCATTATAAACTTGGTATTAAATACTATTTCATATTCAATCATGTATTTATCAGTTTAGTCATATAATCATGCAACAGACGTACATTCTTATTCTGAGAACCTTAGTTCATCAGAACACCCAGTCATGCATTCATGAATTAGTTATACATGCATCAGATATGCATGTCTGGTATGATATATTTAGTTATCAACCATGTCTGTCATGAGATCATGTTATAGCTGTTCATGTTCAGTATGTATGTCAGTTTATCTTCTTCCCTCCCACTCAATCTCATTCAAGGATGAATATTCTCAAGGGGGAGATATTGTAATACTACATACTTCTACCTAGCTTAAAATCATCCCAAGTATGCTAGAAACTTACTTTGAAAGATGAATTCACTTTTATATACCAGAAAATTTTTAATATTTTTACTTTTTTTCATATGTAAAATTGAATTAGCTTTCCAACAATACCAATTTTGTTCAAATCCGATATCAGGGTAGAAAGTTATGGCTGCTTTACAGAAAGCAATCAAAACTGTCCAGATGCGACGATGAGTGCCGATGGACCGTCGAGCTAGTGACGGACCATCGTCCAAACCATCGCAGCGGAGATAGTGAGACCACCTTCTACCTAAGGGCGATGGCTCAGGCCGACGGACCGTTGAATTAGCAACGGACCATCGCCCAAGCCATCGCAGTAGAGGCAGTGAACCCCTATTTTGCCCAGGTGCGACAGTCAGGATCGATGGATCATTGACCCAGCAATGAACCGTGGCACCCACCATCGCATAGTTTATTCAGTTATTTTAAAGTCATTTTTAAAAAGGTATTCGGGTCTTTTTTCATCCGTTTTAACCCCTAGTTATATCAGATCAAGGCTCATAATTTCATTATCCATCTACAACATCAAATTAGGGTTTTCTCTCAAAGACAATCCCCAAGAACAAGATCCAAATCCTTCTTCAATAAATGAAGAGATTCAAGTTCTTCAAGTCCAAGAACTTCAAGAAACTCATAACCCAGATATGTCATGTGTTGATTCTTGGGTCCTTTTCACCTATGAAGCTCAAGAATTTCTTTTCAAAATCCAAGATTTGTGTATTTATGAATGTTCATGATTTAAATTGAATTAAAATTCATGTTCATGATGTTGTGGGGTTTTCATTCATGTTTGAAATTACATATTCCAATGATTGACCCTAGGATGTTGTGATTTACATAATAATCATGATAACACCCCCCTTAAATTTACACGTTTATTAGTATATCCATGATTATGAGATGTGTTGATGATTATATAACCAAAACATGCTTCCCATGTGTTTGATTAAATGCCTATGTGAAGTAAAAGTGTCATACTAGTATGATAATATAAAATCTCCAATCATGTACAAGTTATGCATGTCAAATGTTTGATGAAATATCTTAGTCAGTGAATTATGGATACATGTGTAGCCCTTGTGGTTATTTAGAACTTCTACTTCATGAAATCTCCAACTTATTGTATTATGGATTGTGATGTTTGTCATATATTCAAGAAAGTCATGCTTTGTTAGTTTCATGCTATCGAGTCCTGGGGGTAATTGTAACCAACAATTTAGTTGTGTGCCTAGAGCCAGTGTCATGTTTTCAAGATACTCTCAGTAGATCCATGTCCATAGAACTCAGTCAGTCATGTGACTCAGAAAAGCTCAGTAATATAGTAATCTTAGTACTATTCCGTTAGTCAACGAAACTCAGTTAATTCAGCCTAGTTTAGTTCAGTAGTCCATGTTCAGTGTCTATTTATATAGGAGTAGGAATTAGCACCGAGTGAACCCAAGGATGGGAACACACACTGTCAGATGAGGGTATGATTCTTAGAAGTCATCCTTGGGTTCTAGAACTATGTAGCCAGCATAGGTTGAGACATCAACACTGTCAGATAAGGGTTGATGAGGTGGATAAACACTATCAGATGAGGGTCCCACTGTTCTCTTTTGGGAACACTGTTAGATGAGGGTCACCCACAGCTTGTCCTTACGGGTGGTGTGGTATTGACACCCTTCTAATTGGGGTTATAGATTTGACCCCAACTTAGCTATAATACATTATTTGGGGCATGTCGGTTAGATGATTACTTCCCACAGTTTCAGTACAGAATCAGGACTATCAGATACAATCATTCAGTCTCAGTAATAAAACTCAGATAGTTCTACAGGATTCAGGACTGTCAGATACAGTCAACTCAGAACAGTACAAAACTCAGCTAGTTCCATCAGAACCTAGACTGTCAGATACAATCACTCAGTATCAGTTATTTCAGTTATACAGATATCAATATCTCATGTTATCAGTACTCAGACTCAGTAATCATGTTATCACGAACTCAGTTATAGTTCTTATGTAGTCATGCATGACTCAGTAATCATGTTATCACGAACTCAGTTATAGTTCTTATGTAGTCATGCATGTATTCTCACGTTCATGTTATGCAGTCAGTTGTATAGTTCATTCATGAAAACCCTTTTGCATTTAGCAAACCTCAAATGCATACCAGTACATTCAAACATACTGATGCATTTGCTCTATGGGATAACTGAATAATTGACATAAATGCGTGAATGCTGTAAAATTTGAGAATGTATGACTAAGCATATAACATGATTTTAAAAATATTCTATAAATTGAAATACTAAAATCTGATAACTGAATACCTGATATCTGTATACTATGGTCAATACAAACCTAAACTAAAGTATACTGAATACTGAATTGAGACTGTGGGATTTATCATCTAACCGAAATACCCCAATGAGCAAGTTGGGGTCCAACCTATAACCTAGTTAGAAGGCTGTCAATACCGTTCCATGGGTACTAACACTGACTGTGTGGATCCACTAATATGTTGTCCCGAAAGACTAAGGGTGTCAAGCTTAAACTGATGGGTGACCCCTGAGAGGTAGTCAAGCCTAAACTGATGGGTGACTCCTCATATCCTACACTGGCTACGTAGTTCTAGAGTACAGGGATTTCTACTAACGGCTCTGCCTAATTGACGGGGAAACCGCCACCCCTTCACTCGCTCGGTGCTAAATTCTACTCCCAACTGAACTGACTCAGAATACTGAACTGTTGTAAGTTTAACTGGTTATGATAACTGACTGAACTGGTATTTCTCATAACATATCTGAAACTATTCTGAAGATACTGAAACTAAGTAAATAGCTATGTTTTTGGGTATTCATAACCCCCAGAACTTGATAGAAATAATAGCAAAATAGTACTAAAACTTTGGGAACATAATGTGAAAGCATTTATTCAAAATTCTTTCTTATAGGCATTTCATCAAACACTTGATACTCATAGTTTAAGCTAAGCATGGAAATAGTTTAAAGCTTGTAGTAATAACATGATTTCAAAATCAACATCACTATTTATGATTTAAATCAGCGTATAACATTATTCAAACATGTGAGGTTTAATAATAACAACAATTTCATGTAAACATGGTATAGAATCACAATTCATGGGGATTCATGGTTAAAAATCACAATAACTTGTAAAAATCACAAGTTTAAATTTAAAATTTGATTCTTGGACTCCATGGGTGGAAAGGACCCATGGATGAACATTTAACATACCTTAGTTGGTGAAATTGAGAAAGTTCTTGATGAATTCTTGAAGCTTGATCTTGAATTTTGAAGGCTAGGGTTTGTTCTTGAGAGGAGATTGGTTTCTTGGAGAGAAATTGTGAGTAATGGGGCACATAATGCCCCTTTAGGAATTAAATCTCATGTTTTTGACAGATTTAGGGTCATATAAAAAGACAGCCCTGTGAAAATTAAATTATGGAACTAGAAATCCCATTTTTGATCTATGGCGTGACGCGGTGCAATCGCGTTGCGCCACTGGAAAAAGGACAATCTCGATTTTACCCAATGGCGTGACGTAGTGCTATCACATTGCGCCACTGGAAATGGACAATTGAAAATTTTCACCTTGTGGCCATCATGGTGCTTCACTGGAAAAGTACGAACGTGATTTTTGCCATCACTGCGACGCGGCCTAATCGCAATGGGCCACTGTCTTTCACTAAAACTGCCATAACTTCTCACCCGTGTATCGAATTTAGGCAAAATTGGTATAGTTGGAAAGATAATTCAATTTCCTACAATTTAGTGGGTATTGAGATGGAAAAATCTAAGTATAACAAAAGATATGCTCATTTGAAGTTGACTATAGAAACATTCTTCTAAAAAACTCAATCGCTAATGATATTTTGATTTGTCTAATAGCTAGGAGTTATCTGAGGCCTTAATACACATCAAACTCACTCATAAAACTACCAAAGAACTATAATTTATTTTGTGTGATCTTGGAAGAAGGTTCTAATATTGGTTTGGATTTTTGAGGTATTGCAATATCTCCCCCTTGGGAATATTCGCCCTGGAATGAGATTGGTTAAGCTGAAAACACTGAGGAATTGAGGTTACATGCTGAATATACGTGAGGAAAATGTGACTACATGACTGAGTCTAAAACATGACACATGACTGAACTAGTTCTATGAATGCATGATTGACATGAGAATGATATGCAGCTGAAATTAAGCATAGAAAAGAGAAATTCTAGGAAAATTGTTACCTTAAGCTAAGTTTGAGTTTGCAGAAAAATATATGAGGGTAGTTAGTCCATATATCTTCTCCTATTTCTGAAGTGGCTTCCTCAACGGAATGATTCCGCCAAAGAACCTTGACTAGGGAAACTTCTTTGTTCCTTAGTCTACAAGTCTGGTGATCAAGGATCTCGTCTGGAATTTCTTCATAAGAAAGTAGTCTACAAGTCTGGTGATCAAGGATCTCGTCTGGAATTTCTTCATAAGAAAGGCTATTCTGAACATCGATGCTCTCTAAAGGGACAACCACAGCTAGGTCACCAATACGCTTCTTCAACAAAGAGATATGGAATACTGGGTGCACTGATGCTAAGTCTGCAGGAAACTCAAGCTCATAAGACACCTTTTTTAAATGGCTCATAATTCTGTAAAAACCAACATATCAGGGACTAAGCTTTCCCTTCTTACCAAACCTTTTCACTACCTTCATGGGAGAGATCTTTAGATATACAAAATCACCGATCCCAAAGTAAAGATCCTTTCTCCTCATATCTGCATAAGATTTTTATCGGCTTTAGGCAGCCTTAAGACTCTCCCGAATTATCTTAACTTTCTCCAAAGCATCAAATACCAAATCAGGCCCTATCAAAGTAGTTTCACCTATCTCTAACCAACCAATCAGAGATCTACATCTCCTTCCATATAGAGCCTCAAATGGAGCCATATGAATACTAGAATGATAGTTTTTATTATACGCGAATTCAATCAAAGGTAAGTGGTCATCCCAACTGCCCTTAAAGTCAACTACTCACGCTCTCAACATATCCTCAAGGGTTTGAATGGTCCTCTCTGCCTGACCATTTGTTTGAGGGTTAAAGGTTGTACTGAGGTAAACTTGGGTACCAAGACCCTTCTAAAACGTTTTCCAAAATAAAAGGTAAACTGAGTACCTCTATCTGAGATGATAGATAGTGGGACACCATGTAACCTAAATAACTCTCTAATATAGAGCTTGGCATAGTCCTTGGATGAATAAGAAGTATGGACGGGTAAGAAATTGGCTGATTTGGTCATTTTGTCCATAATGATCCAAATAGAATCATGCTGACGATGAGTACGAGGAAAACCTATCACAAAATCCATGTTCACTTTCTCCCACTTCCAAGTGGGAATACTAAGATCCTGCATAGACCCACTCGGCTGTTAATGTTCAATCTTAGCCTGCTGGCAGGTGGAGCACTTACATACATACTCTGCAATATCACTCTTTATCCTACTCCACCAATAGATTTCCCGCAAATCACGGTATATTTTCGTGGCCCCTAGATGAATAGAGTAACGTGCACCATGTGCTTTTGCAAGAATTCATTGTCTCAAATCATCAACATATGACACTCATAGTCTACCCTGACAATGCAACACACAATCTCCCCTTTGGGAGAAAACCTCTACTTTTTGGTCTTTAACTGACTCCCTCAGCTTCACCAGACTAGGATCCCTACCTTGCTTTTCTTTCACTTCAGAAACCAAAGAAGATTTCAAACTATTTTGAACCCATACACTACCCTCAGCTGGATCAACCAAACGAACACCTAATCTAGAAAGCTGATGAACTTCCCTAACTAACTTCTTCTTATCATCCTCAACATGAGCAATACTTCCTATAGACAATCTACTTAGGGCATCTGCCACTATATTGGCCTTACCCGGGTGGTACAAAATACTCATATCATAGTCTTTCAACAACTCTAACCATCTCTTCTGATGCAGATTCAAATCTTTCTGCAACAACATATACTGCAAGCTTTTGTGATCCGTGAACATATTAATATGTACCTCATACAAATAGTGCATCCAAATCTGTAAGGCAAACACAATGGCTGCTAGTTTGAGATCATGGGTAGGGTAATTCTTTTCATGAAAATTAAGTTGTCTAGAGGCATAGGCCATAACCTTACCCTTCCACATCAAAACACACCCCAAACCAACTCTAGAAGCATCACAGTACACAACTAACCCATCTGAACCATATGGTAATGTCAAAACTGGGGCTGTGGTGAGTCGAGTCTTTAACTCCTAAAAAATCTTCTCACAAGAATCTGACCACTGAAACTTAAGTCAATCTGGACATGGGCTACGCAATAGAAGAAAACCCTTTAACAAACCACCGATAATAGCCAGCCAAACCTAAGAAACTACTGATATCTAATGGAGAGATGGGTCTAGGCTAGTTTCTCACTTCTTTAGTCTTTTGAGGATCAACTCTAATGCCATCATCGAAAATAATATGGCCAAGAAAAGCTACTGATCTTAGCCAAAATTCGCACTTACTGAATTTAGCGAACAACTGATGGGATCTAAGAGTCTGTAATACTATTCAGAGGTGGTTAGCATGATTATTTTCATTATGGGAGTACTCAAGAATGTCATTAATGAATACTATGATAAACATGTCCAAGCACTGCTTGAACACTCGATTGATCAAGTCTATAAAGGCTATTGGGGCATTTGTGAGACCAAAGGACATGACTAGAAACTTGAAGTGACCATACCGGGTTCTGAAAGATATTTTTAGAATCTCACCATTCTCTGACCCTGAGATGATGATAGCCGAATTTGAGGTCTATCTTAGAAAAATAAATGGCACCCTGAAGTTGGTCGAACAAGTCATTGATTCTAGGAAGTAGGTATTTGTTCTTAATTGTGACTTTGTTCAACTGACGATAGTCGATACACATCCTAAGAGAATTATCTTTCTTATGCACGAATAGAACTAGCGTTCCCTACGAGGAAACATTGGGCCCAATGAATATCTAGGAGATCCTTCAACTGTTCTTTCAACTTTTTGAGTTTGGATGGAACCATTTTGTATGGTGGAATTGAGATAGGCTGGGTATCTAAAAGAAGGTCTATTATGAAGACAATTACCCTTTTGGGAGAAAATCTGAGAAGATCTTCAGGGAACACATCTGAAAATTCCCTCACTACTAAAACTAACTCAAGTTTAGGAATCTCAGAGTTAGAGTCTTTGACTTGGATAAGATGATAAATACACCCTTTGGATATCATTTTCCTCACTCTAAGGTACGAAACAAGCTGACCCCTAAGCGTTGTAGTACTACCCCTCCATTCAAGGACTGATTCATTTGGAAACTGAAAATGAACTACTCTGTTTCTAAAATCCATTGAAGCATAGCATAAATGGAGCCAATCCATGCTGAGAATAACGTCAAATATATCATCTCTAACTCTACAAGGTCTACTGAAGTAACTTTTGAAGACACTATAATTGAATAGTTCCTGTCTACCCGTTGGACTACAATAGACTTACCAATTGAGGTAGATACTGAGAAAGGTTCTACTAAGATTTTAGGACTGAATCTGAAGTTGACGGCTATTAAAGGAGTTACAAAAAAAAGATGCTCCATGATCTAGTAATGCATAAACATATAAATGAAAGACTTGTAATGTACCAGTAACCACATCAGGAAAACTTTCCTGATCTTGCTGGGACTAAAGTGCATAAAGCCTGTTCTGACACTGAACACTAGTACCACTGGAGGCAGTGCCCTGCTGAGTTGGGCAATCGACTGGAACTGATGACTGATGGGACTGGCCCTGTTGGTGCAAATCCCTTCCTTTCTGAGCAACTACTCGATACTCTCAAATCCAATGGCCTGGCTTGCCACACCCAAAGCATACATCACTGCCATCTCTACACTCATCCTGATGGTTTCTACCGTATTTCTAGAAAAGAGGATTTGTACGACTACTGTTTACACTGCCTTAGGACTTAGAGCCTGGTGCCCTATCTCGATTGTTATTTCTGAACTTTGGCATAGGGGCACTAGCTAAAAATGGAGCTGGGACTGAAGATTTCTGATAAAATTGCGGACGGTTACCACCTTCTGACTTTGGCTATGTATACTTAAAGCTACTTATTCTAGGCCTCTTATTCTCTTTCTCTTTCTCTTTTCTTAGTCTTACGCTCCTCTATTTGTTGAGTATGGACTATCAACCTAGACAGGTCCATCTCTTTTATCAACATTACAATTCTACACTCCTTAACCACACTATCAGATACTCCAAACACAAACTTTCTCATCCTAGATTTGCTATCAGCCACCACATGAGGAGCATACCTAGCTAACTGAGTAAACATGAGGGAATACTGTTTCACACTCATATTTCCCTATCTCAAATTAATGAATTCTAATACCTTAGCTTCTCTCAGCTCCAATGGGAAGAATATCTCTAAGAAAGCTGTAGCAAACTTCTCCCATTCTACAGTCCTGATCTGTGCCTCTATCCCCTTTCCACTACTTAAACCAGGTATGGGCTACATCCTACAGCTGGTAAGTAGCCAATTCAGCACTCTTACTAGAAGTTGCCCCCATAATATTTGTTACCTTTTGCACTATGTCTAGGAATTCTTGAGGATCCTCTTCAGATTTAGATCCCAAAACAGAGGAGGATTTGCTTGGGTAAAGTCCCAAATCTTGGCTACGAAAGTATTGGCCACTGGGTTGCCCGAAATAGCGGTTGGCCAAACATTTTGAATAGATATAGAGTGAGCCTAAGTAATGAATGCAGCTCTGAACTCTGCATGAGAAACATACTCATTTAGAGGATCTTCCTGAACAGGCAGAGGTATTGGGTGGTTCATATTTCTTCTACTGTTTGTCTTTCTGGGAGGCATGTTCTGTAAATGAAAGGAATGATAGATTAGACAGAGATTTTAACATGAGCATCACGCTCAGTTGCACGACATGAACACTGAAAGAAGGAAAATTTTTCCTGAAATACCTCGTAGCCTCTTGTCCATAAGTGTGGCGCGCTTCATACCCTTGCACAAGACTCTACTTGACACGGATTTTAGACTCCCTAGGACACTTTAAAACTTTAGGCTCTGATACCAAGTTGTTAACTCCCCAAGAGTACACCCTGGGTGCCACATGGTGCTTACGGTCCCAAGAGACCATAAACTAACCCATGAGCTGGTACCTGCAGTGAGAACTAAATAATATAGCAACATTTGTAGAAGAAAAACTGATAAGACATAAGATTTTCATAACTAAAATCAATACAGAATCATAGTGTTAAATGTGTGAACAAAAATACTATCAATACCTGCAGTGAGCACTGAATAATATAGCAACATTTGTAGAAGAAAAACTGATAAGACATAAGATTTTCATAACTAAAATCAATACAGAATCATAGTGTTAAATGTGTGAACAAAAATACTATCAATACTGATAAAACAACTGATGGTAACAACTGAAAAACTAACTGTCTGTTCTAGTCTGAAAGCCTCTAAACTGATTGAATGGGGATTTGATGGGAGAAACCACCAATTAACTCTGACTGAATAGAAATATTAAACTGATAAGGTAAATCAAAATATATAAACCATATCCTTGAAGTTTGAGAACTCACCACTACTACTGCTGATAGTCAGGTATATCTATGTGCGGTCAGAGGACTGAGCATCTGAACCTATGATATGAGACATTATAGTGTAAGAAATGAGTATACGATCAGTACTTTGAATGCACTGGTATGCTAAATGGGGTTAGGCTGATATGCATGGGATGTACATGAATAATAATCCACTGAAGAGCATAAGATAACTAAATAACTAATATGAATGCGTGGATGCTGTAAAATCTGAGAATGCATACAAAGCATATAACATGATTCTAAAAATAGTCTATCAACTAAAATACTGAAATCTAATAACTGAATAACTGATATTTGTATGCTATGGTTAATATAAGCTTGAACTGAAGTATACTGAATACTGAATTGAGACTGTGGGAGCTATTATCTAACCGACAACCCCAATGAGCAAAATGGGGTCTAACCTATGACCCCAGTTGGACGGGTGTAAATACTGTGCCAAGGGTACTAACACTTGTTGTGTGGATCCACTAATATGTTTTCCCGAAGGACTTAGGGTGTCAAGCCTAAACTGACGGGTGACCCTTGAAAGGTAGTCAAGCCTAAACTGATGGATGACTCCTCATATCCTATGCTGACTACGTGGTTCTAGAGTACAAGGAATGCTACTAACGGCTCTGCCTAACTGATAGAGAAACTGCTATCCCTGCACTCGCTTGATACTAAATCCTACTCCCAACTAAACTGACTCAGAATGCTGAGCTATTCTAAGTTTAACAGATTATGATAACTAACTGAACTGATATTGCTCATAACATATCTGAAACTCTTCTAAAGATACTGAGACTAAGTAAACAGCTATGTTTTAGGTATTTATAACCCCTAGGACTCGATAGCAATAATAGAAAAATAGTACTAAAACTTTGGGAACATAATGTGAAAGCATTTATTCAAAATTCATTCTTGTAGGCATTTCATCAAACACTTGATACTTATAATAGCATGATTTCAACATCAACATCACTAATTATGATTTAAATCAGCGAATAGCATTATTCAAACATGTGGAGTTTAATAACAACAACAATTTCATGTAAACATGGTATAAAATCACAATTCATGGGGATTCATGGTTAAAAATCACAATAACTTATAAAAATCACATGTTTAAATTTAAAATTTGATTGTTGGACTCCATGGGTGGAAGGGTCCCATGGATGAACATTTAACATACCTTAGTTGGTGAAATTGAGAAAGTTCTTGATGAATTTTTAAATCTTGATCTTGAATTTTGAAGGCTAGGGTTTGTACTTAAGAGAGGATTGGTTTCTTGGAGAGAAATTGTGAGTAATGGGGGCACATAATGATCCTTTAGGGTTTTGATTCCATCTTTTGGATGGATTTAGGGCCATAGAAAAAGTCTAAACATCCCCTGAAAAATTAATCATGGAACTGGAAATCCCGATTCTAAACTATGTCGTGATGCGGTGCAATCGCATTGCGCCACAAGAAAAGGGAAAACCCTGATTTTACCCAACGGTGTAACGAGGTGCTATCGCATTGCACCAGAGGAAATGGACAATTGAAAAATTGCACCTTGGTGTGACATGGCGCCATCGTGGTGCTCTACTAGAAAAGGATGAACGTGATTTCTGTCATCACCGCGATTGGCCACTGCCTTTTACTAAAAGTGTCATTACTTCTCACCGTGTATTGGATTTAGGCAAAACTGATATCTTTGGAAAGCTAATTAAATTTCCTACAATTTGGTGATTCTTTAGCTGGAAAATTCTAAGTAGAACAATAGATTTTCTCATTTGAATTTGACTATAGCAACATTCATCTCAAAAACTAAATCAGTAAGGGATATTTTGATTATTCTAATAGCTAGGAATTATTTGAGGCCTTAATATACATCAAACTGACTCATAAAACTACCAAAGAACTATAATTTATTTTGTATGAGCTTGGCACATGGTTCTAATATTGTTTTGGATTTTCGGGTATTACATGTCATCCTTGTCTAAAAGTACTCTTTGATGTGATGATTGATATTGGAACATTCAATATATCTCTAGATAATCTTGAAAGTGTAGGATATTATCTTTCATTGTTCTTCCACCAATCCAGGCTGTTGATCCTTGTTCTACGATCCTCTGTAGGTTTTCTAAGATAATACATAAGCTCTTTTTGGCTAACAATTCTATGTGTTGAAGGAGGCACCCTATTCCAAACTTGTAAATCAAAAACATAATCAGAAATACTATGTGCCTATTTTTTAGAAGATGATGGCTCCACAAGAGGGTGGGGAGTGGGAGTTGGATTATTATGTGACGGTAAAGCATTATTGATAACGCTCAATCTACAGCTCTCGTGGGAGTGTAAAGCGGTCGTTAGCAAATATAGAACCCAACCTGGGTTGGGTATCGATCCCACAGAGAATAGCTTGGCCAACAAGCAAGAGAAATTACTAGACTTTTAGTGCAAGTCTCGTAGGAAAGGGGGGATTGTAGTATGTAACCAAAACAAGAATGTAAGAACTGAAAATAGCAAAATAAAGAGAGATTGTCACGTGTGTTGTAAACAATGAGAATTGAGGCGTTGGGGTTATGTCCACCTTCTGAGGTATACGTCTCTATTGGCTATGAGTGTGTAGAGTCTTGACATGTAATTGCTTATAGAGAATTGTAGTCGATGGTAAATCCAAGCGTCTCTCGACCTAAACAAGGACTATTTCACTTTAACTCTCTCGAGCTTAAAGCGTGACTAACGGTACGAATTCTCCAAGAAGTTAGTCCAGGTACGGCACTAGCTTTTTAATAGGAAAGGGTGTCCTACTACCTTGACATTATCTCTTTTCCAGACAAATAACTTTTCTCTCGAACAAGTCAGATGTTAGACTGGCGTTGGTCTATGCGTCTTCTTTTCTAGACAAATAACCTTTCTCTCGAACAGGTTAGATGTTAGAATGGCGTGTTCTTGTGTTTGAACCGCAAAGAATGTAGATTTAAGATGAAGAGAATAATGATATAAGCAATATACTTGTCTTGAACTCACAAACTCATAGCTATAGATAGTAACTCATTCGGCTTCCATAACCCCAACTAAGAGATTTAGTTACCCATGAATGCGAAGGATATCACGTTTTGCATGGTGGATGGCGTGAATAGTAGGTGTTTGGCGTGTGGTTTTAGTGATTCCGTAGCAAGTAACGATTCTCTTGTTGTGGAATTTAAGAGTAGAAGAATGAAGAATTGAGAATGGGTTGTAGGAAGATGTCTTAATTGTAAGGAGATGAATGAATTGTCAGAATGTCTCCCCCCTTTTAAAATCTCTAACATGATAGGGTATTTATAATACTCCTATCCTACTCCTACTCAACTAATAAAATAAATAACCAAATCCTAATATACTAATGAAATCCTTGACCCAATTGTACTAGGGTAAGGTTACAAAATTATAATCCAAATAGAATGATGAAACACATAACCTAATTGCACTAGGTTAATGTATTATGGCAAAAATCCAGCTTTGTGTCTGTAAGTCCCAAAGTCTTCAGAAATGCTGTTTTAGCCCGGGACAGATTTTCCATGCAGCAGATTTAGTCCTTTATGCGTCCAGCTCCTTTCCATCTCGTTTGTGAGCTTTCTTTTGCGTCAAGTAAGCCATAAATTGCTGTATTTTGCATCATTTATACCTGAAACTTTCCTAATCACATTTGTTAGCTCATTTACAGGAAAAAGGACTAAAAGTGTACGAAATAGATAATTAGTTCTCGAAACTAGGCTAAAATATGGGCAAAATATATTGATATAGGCGCGTAATTTCGCCTATCATCAATTATCAAGTAAATCAACATAATGATTGTATAATGTGTTGATGTTATTTTTCTTATCAAACATAGTCGTAAACAAAGAAGGTTCTTCTTTAGGTTATACATCCAAAGCAGAATAAACAATAGAAATAAATTTGGACATAGTATTATATTTCATACATAGATTTATTATATCACCAACCAAGTAAATAAGAGGAAACGGATAAAATTATTTTTTAAAGTTACCAATCATAGCAAAAGAGCATCTTCATAACCTGGTTTATTCTTATATTCATTAAGCAATTAAAAAATGTCAACTAAATAAGCTAAAATATTATAAACATAATATAATAAGTTGTCACGGTTTAATTTACAAGTCATGATGGAATCTACTTTATCCCGCCAGTAGGTAAGCCAGATCATAGCCCGGTGTTACACACAATGGGCTAACTTGGTAGAAAATAGCCAAAAAGCTGAAAATCAACATTTAAAGAGTTAAAACAACAATAAAGTACTCATAACAGTCTAATAGATAGATAGAAGAGCAACAACCATCCCAAGACTAAGTAATATCGATACAAGGGATACTACAATGAACTATAAGAACCGAATAGTCAAATACAACCTATCTCAAAAATAAAAGACTAGACATAGATAAATAGAAGGAAAAGAGAAACTCCAACTCAAAGAGCTCACCCAATCTCTGAAATCAAACCTGCACGAGCATCACGTCAACAACAATAACTAGCACTCGGATTTGCACCAAAAAGGTACAGAAGTGTAGTATGAGTATCAAAACAATGGGTACTCGGTAGTAATCCTCGACCAACAGAGCTAAATCATGGTATAAATATGATAAGATACAAGATAAAGAAAACTAAGTCAAGGTAACAGAGTAAACCTGGAATTAAGCTCCAACACTGATGTACATGAATAAATAAATAAGTAAATCAGGAATAGTAACGTAAAGATCACACAACTATAACTACAAGATTGGACCCCATAAGCTAATAAGTGTGAAAAAGTAAATAACCTAATGTAGGCCCCTATAAGCCTGGAGGGTACAATCATGGGAAATAAATCACTGAAGATCCATAAATCTACTGAACGTCAGTTATAACCATCAACCTATCCATATAGAATCATATCATGCCCAACTTTCAATGAAAGACTCAAACCAAAACTCATATCCTTATCATCATAACATCCGCAATAGTATTATCATCATAACATCATTTGCCGAACTTGAATCAAAAATCATATTGTAAATATCATTATCAACTGTCGGATTTGAATCAAAATTCATATTATCAACATCATCATCAAATGTTGAACTTGAACCGGAACTCATATATTAATAGACCATATAAATAGACTATATAAATAAACCATAATCATAAGTCATATCACTAAATCACAATACTTAACTACTAGACCTTGCCCGAAATTAATACTAACTCTCAACTACCAAACCACCACATTCAATCTACTCAAAATCCCAAAATAAGGATTAATAAGAGTATATCATGCGGAAATAAGTCTAAAAAAGCTAACACAAGTCTTGGCTTAAGACAGGCCGGAGGGCTCCACTTCTAATCCCTGAAATGTATTTTAGGTAAATTCTACCTCGAACTAGGATAAGATATCCAAACTTATTTCTAGATGTGAAATAAGTCATAACTAGCCCTAAGATAGCAATTCTCCATAAAACATGAGTAACTAAGTCAATTATGCCTAAATTACGATTTCAAGATAGCCTAAATAGTTCAACTAACCTAAAGATTTTCAATCATACCTCCAACACCTAAATCCCACCCTCATATCTAGCAAAAAATCATAAGCGTACTACAAAATAGCTCAATCTATGAAGAGGATAAACCTAGCTTACCTGGACGCCGAACAATATGCTGAACTACCAATTTTTCTTTCCCAAAAGCTTCCGCAAGGTGCCACGCTATCGAAAGCATAATCTACCTATCAAAATGAGAATAATGATACCCATATTGCACTATTGTACTTTGAGTCCAAAATTATGTGAAAATCCTATGTAGCGCCCATTTATGAAATCGCACTTTAGAAACCAACACAACGTCCCTTTATGCTCAAAGAATATTTACCCTAAAAAATGGGTGAATTCAAAGCTCTAATGGTGCTACAATCAAGGCACCAAGCTTTTAGAGATTTTATAAAAAGATGAAGGATTCTATCAAGAAATTAATGGAAACTTACCACAAATACGAAGAAGAAACGTTTAATTTAACTTCACTCAAGCTATAAAATCAACCATAAATTATTCTCTCATCTTTTCCCACTTTCTAGGGTTCAATATTCTAGGGAATGAATGAAAAAGGTAAAAATTGAGCTAAGTGGGGTATTTATATCCTTACCAAGTCCACAAGTGTGGCTTAAGCAGACACTAGGCCACTTAAGCGACACAGTGTCACTTTAGCAAAACAGACACTGGGCCACTTAAGCGACACAATGTAGCTTTAGCGATATCTGGTGTCAGCCCAGATACCGCTTAAGTGACCTTTGGTCACTTGACGACTATTGATTTAGCGCCAAATATATCTCTTAAGCGATACCTTCTGGGTGAGTTATATCACTTAAGTGATGTCAGGCGCTTTAGTGGCATTCGGTTAAACGACCTCATGGGCGCTTATGCGATGTACAACACTAGCTGAGACTTTGAAAACCAACCTCTCGAGATTCATCCAGAATCTCGTATAAGCAAACAAACTATGCTACCAATCACGACTCAAACCAGGGCCTGGCCTTGATGGGTATCTCAAGTCCCACATGGACCGGAGATCACCCCTTCACCTAACCTAACCAACATATCAACCACAAGTGTCGTATGAATACCAAACATATAACAAGATAAAGGAAAGTAAGCCTAATAATAACTCATAAAGAGTCTAAGTTAATCCACCAAACAACATACTAAACCATCAAACCTAAATCCACATTAATCAACAAAGCCTCTACAAAATTTAAGTCAATAATTGCTAGAACATGCCCCTCACAATAGCCAAAAATAATGTCTAAACCAAGTCTAAGACAAAGAGTAAAATACCATGAAATGAATGCCTTTTAAAGTATGGAAGTTCACCACTTCAATGTCGATCTCACGAACCGCTGGATCACCTGGTTCCTACACAGGAAAAGAAGAAGCTCTGGTCCTTGTATCGCATGGGGATACAGTGTATGGAGATAGTTAGCGGTTAGGACGCTAGCATGTAACTCAGGTATAGATAAATAAAATAATTCCATTGTATAGCACCAAGTCAAACCATTATATGCAATCAAAATCATATAATATATATATCGTGCTGGGATAGGGGACAAGGCGTAACATGGCCTTTGAAAAAATTAACCTAGGTTGTGTAACATAACCGTCATAGTACAAGGCACCCACGCGCTATATGGGTACAACTCTTCCATAGCTGGAAGGGCCCCAGTGCATGTAGCCGCATGAACCAAAGAATATCCATACCCGTATATGCCATTTTGGGGGACTCGAACCTCCCGACATAATCAAGGTAACTTTACACCAATGTATACAACATTGGGGACTCGAACCTCCCATTTATATATCTATTCGGGGGACTCAAACCTCCCGATCATATCGACACCCGCATCGGCTAGTGCAATTTCCAGTGTTAGTCCTTCGGAATCCACTTTCACGGCCCAGCTACACATCCTGCTTTAAAGCCTAATTTAAAACATTCTTACACATACATACAACCATTAGTCCAATTACTTACCAAAGGCATCTCGTTGGTATCGTCATACCATCCCCACTTGCAAGCCTATAACATGCTATAACTATTCTCATTCAACATTTAGGACTCGAACCCATAGTCTATACAAATACCTCAATTCAATTCAACATTTAGGGACTCGAACCAATTTAGCCAATTAACCACCAAGGTCATAATTCGAACCATTTATGACCCACAAGGTCTTTATGAAACCATATTCCAACCACTTACATTATTAGGCCAATGCCTTAGTTCAAATCTCAATTCAATTTAATTTATGGTCATCAAGATCTTCACAAAATCATTCATCCTTCATTAGCATTCTTATACCAAGGATTAGTTCAAAAATAATTCAATATGTGACTGGTTTGTTCTCTTAGACATTTTCACAAACACATTGAGGTCATACCTTTACCAAGATCAAAACCAAAGTAAAAACCATCAAGTTTAGGGTTAACCATGACCCAATTGTTAAACCACAATTACCAAGAACCCACATGTACAAAACCTTCATTAAAACATGTATATTCATAATTTAAACCAAGAGTAAACAATACTAAATAATATTGAAAAAAACCCTCAACACTAGTTTTCAAAACCACCCTTAATGATTCATAAACAAAGATTTAAACACATTATTTTCAAGGAATAACAATGAGGTAAGAGTCACATACCTTATTCACGAAAATTCATGGAAAGAACTTGACTTTTGAGCCTCTAGATGAACACCTTGTAGAAACCCAAGCCCAAGCTTCAAAAGAGAGTTTAGAGAGTGTTTGATAGTTCTAAGTATGTTATGAGTCTACAATGTATTAGAAGATGTGGGGTCTCAAGGGTTATGGGTTGTGAAATATCCGAAATACCCTCAGCTTAAAAGATGAAAAATGTGCGCAGGAGGGTACGACTTTCCCCTTCACTCGTACCCACATTATACGGTGGTACCCTGTATCCACTCCATACGAGTGTATGATGTAGTCGTATGATGCACAAAAAGTTCAAGGCTCAAAAAATTTTGCAAGGGCCAAAGTTAGGGGTGTTTCATTCTCCCCTTCCCTAGGATCATTCGTCCTTGAATGATGGGATGAGGCACTACAAATACGATTAACTCCAAACATCTCTACTCTTACCTTGAAGACAAAAAACAAAACTTTAAGGAATCCACAATCTATCTTTAACAAGACATAAAGCAAAGATGTCAAGAACAATACATACCTCAAGCACAATTTTTCGGGATCGAGAATAGGAATGGAAACTTGGACTTCAAGTCCTCCTCATCTTCCCAAGTAGCTTCCTCGGACTTTTGGTTCCGCCGTAGAAACTTCACTGAAGCCACATCTTTCATTTGCAACCGGCGAAGTTGCTGATCCAAGATCCTTACTAAGAACTCCTCATAGGACAAAGAATCTGAAAGACCAATGTCCTCCAAAAGGACAATCAATGAAGGATCACCCACACATTTCTGCAACATAATCACATGGAATACCGGATGAATGAAACTCATGCTAGAGGGTAAATCCAAATCGTATGCAACACTACCAATCCATCTCAAAACCACATATGGTCCAACATACAGTGGACTAAGCTTCCTTCTTCCCAAACGGCATCATTCCCTTCATGGAACATATCTTCAAGAAAAGGTAATCTCCAACCTCAAACTCCATATCTCTTCGCCTCATGCCCGCATAGGACTTTTAAATACTATGGGCGGTCTTAAGCCTATCCCGAATTACATTCACCTTTTGCATAGCTTGGTGAACCAAATTTGGGGCAAACATTTCTGCTTCACCAACCTCGAACTACCCAATAAAAGACCTACACCTCCTACCATACAATGCCTCAAATGAGGCCATACAAATGCTAGAATGGTAACTATTGTTATAAGAAAATTCAATCAAAGGAAAATAGCCGTACCAACTACCACCATAGCCAATCACAAAAGCTCGCAATATATCTTCCAAGGTATGAATAGTCCTTTCATCTTGCCCGTTCGATTGCAGGTGAAAATCCATACTAAGACTCGCTTTGGTCCCCAAACCACGTTGAAAGGAATGCCATAAATGCGATGAGAATTAGGTACCATGATCAGAGATAATCGAGACAAGCACACTATGCAACTTTCCAACCTCTTGAAGATACAAATTCCAATAATCCTTGGCAAAAAAAGTAGTCCTCACGGGCAAGAAGTAAGCGAACTTAGTCATCCTATCCACGATTAATCAAATAGAGTCATACTAATTCCGTGATCGTGGAAGGCTGGTAACAAAATCTATATTAATCATCTCTTGTTTCAACATCGGCAACTCAATCTGTTAAAGCAACCCACTGAATCTCAAGTGCTCCATCTCCACTTGTTGACATACCATACACTTAGCCACAAAGTTGGCCACATCCCAGTTAATGCCATTCCACCAATACATCTCCTTGAGATCATGGTACATCTTTGTTGAACCGGGATGAACCATATACCGCAACTCATGGGCCTCAGCCAAAATCCTACCTCGTAACCCATACACATCCAGAACACACAACCTCCCTTAGTACCTCAAGATACTATCTCCATCGATGTTGAAAACCATCACTTTTTTCTTACCCACATTATCCTTGATTTTTATCAAAAGAGAATCTAACACCTGCTTCTCTTTTATTTCCAAACCAATAGACGAATGAGCCACCTATTACACAGTCACACCACCATCCTCAGAGTCCAAGAGATGAACTCCAAGGTTCGCCAAATGGTGAATATCATTTACCATCTCCCGCTTACCCTTATCCATATGCGACGAGCTACCCATGGACAACCTGCTAAGAGCATCAGCAACCATATTAGCTTTACCTGGGTGGTAGTGAAGACTCATATCATAATTCTTGAGAAGCTCAAGGTATCTCCTTTGCCTGAGGTTAAGCTCTTTCTGAGTGAACACAACTGTAGGCTCTTATGATCGAAAAAGATGTCAACATGCACCCTGCAAAGATAGTGATGCTAAAGTTTCAATGCAAACACCACAACTTATAATTCCAAATCATAAGTCAGATAGTTTCTCTCATTAAACTTCAATTATCTAGAGGCGTAGGCAACCACCTTACCATGCGGCATCAACACACAACCCAAACTAACCCAGGACGCGTCAAAATAGACTACAAATTCCTCAGTACCCTTAGGTAGAGTCAAGACCAGAGAAGAAGTCAACTTATCTTTTAGCTTCTCAAAGCTATCCTCACAAGTATCAGACCACAAGAACATCAACTTTTTCTAAGTCTATTTGGTAAGTGGAGAAGCAATTAAAGAAACACTTTTTATGAACCTCCTATAATACTCTGCTAAACCCAGGAAACTTCGAATGGCGATTGGAGTAGTGAGCCTAGGCCACTTCTTAACCACAACCACCTTTTGAGGATCCACCATAATTCCCTTGCTAGACGCAACATGACCAAGAAAATTTACATCATTTAACTAGAACTCATATTTAGTGAACTTAGCATACAACTGCTGATCTTTCAAGGTTTGCAGCATAAGACGGAGATAATTGTCAAGATCCAACTCGCCCTTATAGTACACTAATATGTCATCAATGAAAACAATGATGAACAAATCTAGAAATTGATGAAAGACCTCATTCATCAAATCCATAAATATCACCAGGGCATTAGTCAACCCAAAAGACAATCAAAAACTCAAAATGTCGATACCGGGTATGGAAAGCTGTCTTAGGGATATCCACATCCCTAATCTTTAACTGATGATACCTGGACCAAAGATCGATCTTAGAAAAGTATTTGGTACCCTAAAGCTGATCGAAGAGATAATCAATTCTTGGAAGGGGATACTTGTTCTTTATCATCACCTTGTTTAATTATCAGTATCAATAAACATCCAAGGGGAACCATTCTTCTTACGTACGAACAACTCCAGTGCACCCTATGGGGACGTACTGGGATAGATCAAACCCTTATCTAAGAGATCCTTTAGTTACTTCTCGAGTTCTTTCAACTCGTCCAGAGCCATTCAATACGAGGGAATAAAAATTAAACAAGTGTATGGAACGAAAATAATACCAAAATCAATCTTCTTATCGAGAGGGATACCGGGAAGGTCATTAGGAAAGACCTCAGGAAACTCATTTACCATAGGAACAAAATACAAAAAAGGACCTTCAAAGTTAGAATCTTTAACCTAGAACAAATGATAGAACACCTCTTGAAAATTAATTTTTTGAGCTCTAAGATAAGATATAAAACTTTCCTTAGGAGCTAGGGAACCACCCTCCTACTAAACATTAGCTCATTAGGAAAATTAAACACGACCTTATGAGTTCGACAATCTAAGGTAGCATAGCACGAGTGCAACAAATCAATCCCTAGAATAATATTAAAATCAACCATGTCTAACTCTATCAAGTCCACAAATTATCAACCATGTCTAACATCCAAAGATACCTCGGACTCCTGATGAGTAATGAGAGCATAAAGGTAATTTTGATCAGTATTAGAGCCAGAGGTAATACCCTTCGGTGCTGGAGCTAAATAAGAGGCAATGGGAACCTTATTTGCCCCAGAAACAACTCTAGAGTGACAATCTCAATGCATATGACCAATTTGACCATATACAAAACATAGTTTCCTCCCTTTCTCACACTAACCATGATGATACTGACCACAGAATTTTCAAGAAAGGTAGAACGGTGTTGTTTGGGCCGTACTAGCTTGAGATTGGGCACTTTTTGTCCTAGAAGCATCACCACCCTGAAAACGTTTATCTCCCGATAACTTTGGGTAAGGAGAACTTGCCGTAGAATAAGAGTTAGGACTTCCCAACCTCTTCCTCTTAGGAAACTTTCCACTCAGCTGATGTCCCCACTCTGTTCTAAAAATTGAGAGCTCTTACTCTGCCTCTCACAAATCTCTGTTGGTTTCTTCTTCTCCTCTTCAACCTGTTGCATATACACAACCAATCTAGAGATGTCCATGTCCTTGATCAACAAGGCAGCCTTACTCTCAAGGATCAACTCATGAGACAATCCTGAAGCAAACTTCCTCATTTGAGCCCTCATATTAGATACCAATTCAGGAGCATATCGATATAATTGATAATTCAAGGTACACTCCTTGACTGTCACCCTTCCTTGCTTTAAGATAACAAATTCTTTTACTTTAGCTTCCCTCAACTCCTGAGGGAGGAAGAGGTCCAAAATGCACTAGAAAAATCATCCTATACGGCCAAACTAGCATCCTCACCTCCCAACTGCTCCCACTCCTCATACCATTGGTACGCCACATCTTTTAATTAGTAGGCAGCAAACTCAACACCTTCTACTTTTGAAGCATGCAAACCCAAAAGATATTCTCCATCTCATCAATGAAGCTTTGAGGACCTCCTCAACCTTTGTATATGTAAACATCGAGGGATACAACCTCATGAATTGTCCAACTCTAGTGGCCTCAGGTGAACCCATAGCAACACCAGCAGAACTAACTATTGTGACTGAGATGACACCAACTAAGTCAACAGGGTAATAAAGCAACAAAACTCTACATTAGTAACCTCCTCGGGAGGCTACTGAGTATAGGTGTCATCCCCAGGAGTAGGATTTGTGGAGACAGGTGGAACCCCACGAGGACAGTCGGATGCAGTGACCCTTGACCGATTTTGGACCCCAGAAGTTAGATGGGCTTCATCAAATTATCCTCAGACAAGACAGAAGAGTTTGCAGGAACATCGGATCTTCTTGGAGGTATGATCTGAAAAATGAGCAAACAAAAATCAGAAGAATTTAAGACCTTAGACTTAATACCTCGAAAATAAGACAACAAGAAACGAAAACATTCCTAAGTATCTCATAGCCTCACTCTTATAAGTGTGGCGCGCTACATACCTATAAAAGAGACTCCACTTGACACGGCTTTGTGGACACCCAAATGACCATGAACCTAGGCTCTGATACCAACTTTGTCATGACCCAAACCAGGACCTGGCCATGATGGATATCTCAAGTCCCACATGGACCGAAGATCACCCTTTTTACATAACCTAACCAACATATCAACCACAAGTGTTGGATGAATTTTGAACATATAACAAGATAGCGAAAAGTAAGTCTAATAATAACTCATAAAGTATCTATGTCAATCCACCAAACAACATACCAAACCATTAAACCCAAGTCTAAGAGACAAGCCCCCGATAATAGCCAAAAATAATGTCTAAGCCAAGTCTAAGAGAAAGAGTAAAAGACCATGAAATAAATGTCTTTTTAAGTATGGAAGATCACCACTTCAACATCGATCTCATAAACTGCTGGATCACCTGGTCACTGCACAGAAAAGGAAGAAAAAGCTCCGGTCCCTGTATCACATGGGGATATAGCATCCAAAGATGATTAGCGGTTGGAGAGCTAGCATGTAACTCAGGGATAGAGGAATAAAATAATGTCATTGTGCAGTACTAATTCAAACCTTTATATGCAATCAAAATTTTATATATATATATATATATATATATATCGTGCTGGGATAGGGGACAAGGCTTAGAATAACCTTTAAAAATATTAACCTGGGTTGTGTAGCATAACCGTCATAATACAAGGCACCCATAAGCTATATGGGTACAACTCTCCCCTAGTTGGAAGGGCCCCAGTATGTGTAGCCGCATGAACCAGAGAATATTCATATCCGTATATGCGATTTTTGGGGACTCGAACCTCCCGACATAATCAAGGTGACTTTGAACCAATGTATAAAATATGGGAGACTCAAAAATCCCATTCATATATCCATTCGGGAGGACTTAAACCTCCCGATAATATAGACACTCACACCGGCTAGTACAGTTTCTAGTGTTAGTCCTTCAGACTCTACTTTCACGGCCCGGCTACATATTTCGCTTTAAATCCAAATTTCAAACATTCTTACATATGCACACAACCATTTGTCCAATTACATACCAAAGGCATCTCATTGGTATCGTTATACCAACCCCACTTGCAAGTATATAACATTCTATAACTATTATCATTTAATATTTAGGACTCGAACCCATAGTCTATACAAATACCTCAATTAAATTCAACATTTAGGGACTCAAACCCATTTAGCCAATTAGCCACCAAGGTCACAATTCAAACCATTTGTGACCCACAAGGTTTTTATGAAACCATTTGCCAACCACTTACATTAGGCCAATGCATTAGTTCAAATCACAATTTAATTTAATTTATGGTTATCAAGACCTTTACAAAATCATTTATCCTTCATTAGCATTCTTATACCAAGCATTAGTTCAAAACACAATTCAACATGCGACTAGTTTGTTCTCTTAGTCATTTTCACAAGCACAATGAGGACATATTTTTACCAAGACCAAAACCAAAGTAAAAACCATCAAATTTTGGGTTAACCATGACCCAATTGTTAAGCCATAATTACCAAGCACCCACATGTACAAAACCATCATTAAAATATGTATATTCACAATTTAAACTAAGAGTAAACAATACTTAATATTATTCAACAAAACCCTCAACACTGGTTTTCAAAACTACCCTTAGTGATTCATAAACGAAGCTTTAAACACATGATTTTCATGAACTAACAATAAGGGAAGAGTCACTTGCCTTATTCAATGGAGATTCACAGAAAGAACTTGAATCTTGAGCCTCTAGATGAACACCTTGTAGAAACCCTAGCCCAATCTTCAAGAAAGAGTTTAGAGAGGATTTTAAAGCCGTGGGGTCGCAAATGTTTTAGGGTGGAAATATCCAAAATACCCCCAGCTTAAAAGCTGAAAAATATGCACATGAGGATACGTTTTGCTTTGTACCCACGTCATATGAGTGGTACCCTCCACTAGTATGTTGATCAAAATGTTGGACACCATAATCTGTCCCACATACAACTCCTTAGCATGAATCGTACCCTACCATACGACTAGTACGCACTCATATTGTACCCTAGGCAGAATATCAAGGCTAGACACTAATCAGCATACGATTTGGACCTTACTACTTGGACCTTAACATACCACTAGTATGATGCCTTCTCATACCAAAAATAGAACTTGGACAATATGACACTAACCAACATATGAACAAGGACTTTAAATCATATCCACTCCATACGAATGGTATGATGTTGTCGTATGATGCACAGAATATTCAAGGCTAAAAATATTTTGCAAGGGCCAAAGTTTGGGGTGTTTCACTACCCTATCAAAGTTGATGCTCCAAACTCAATGACATAGTCAAAATTTTCATGTGAGGTTGTTTCGACTAAAAGTGGGTCCCATGCCCTTGTGCCATTTTACTTAACTTTTGTCTAATAGCCTGATATGAGTTCGAAAACCTTGAGACCCAAACCAAGTGTCCACTAAGACTAAAATCGATGTTTCAGAATTATTGGAACAACTAGAATTGGCATGCGAGGTCTTTTGACTGAAGGTTTTTCCCAGGAGCCAAATTAAACTAGCGACGACTTCAAAATAGGAAATTAGCTCTACAAACCAAACAAACTATCCAGTAAATGAAATGTTAGTTCCAGTAAGTCATAAATGACTTGGGAAAGCTATGGAAAAGCTCTGAACATTGAAAATGAGCAGAAATATATAAATGACCTGGAGGTTCATCATAATATCCACTACTAAAAAAACTTTCATCCACGAAAGTAAAGGATTAGAATGAACCTTAAGTATCAAATAGGTAAGGATACTAGATCTACATACCGCTCTTAATTTCCAAACTAGACTCATCTACTGGGAGGCACCTCCACTGAGCCTTAACTACTGAAATCTCTCTATTGCACAATCTCCTAACATCACTAGCTAAAATGAGCACAGGCTCCTCTACAAAGATCAACCGCTCATCCAACTGAATTAAGTTCCATCTAAGCACATGAGAATGATTAGGAATGTAATGACATAACATAGTAGAATGGAAAACCAGATGGACAACAGCAAAATCTGGGGGTAAGGCTAACTTATAAGCCACCTCACCAACTATGCAAAGAATTTCAAAGGGTCCTGGGGCTGAGCTTTCCTTTCTCTCAAATCTCATCACACTCTTCATGGTTATACACAGAGGAATATCCATTTGCTAACACCAAATATTGAAGCACGAAGTCTATAATCTGCATTAGCCTTTTACCTACTCTAAGTTGCCCTCAACCTATCCTAAATCACCTAACTATATCCAACGACCCCTGAAGCAAATTAGTACCACAGGGCCTAATATCGGAAGCCTCAAACTATCCAATTGGAGAACATCATGGCCTACCATATAAACTTAAAAAGGATCCATTTTAAAACTTGAACGGTGGCTATTATTATTAGCAAACTCCAACAAAGCTAAGTGTTGCTTCCACTGACCTCCAAAATCTATTAGATAGGCTCGAAGCATATCCTTGAGAAGCTAAATAGTCTGCTCTGACTACCCATCAGTCTGAGGATGGAAGGTTGTACTAAAATTCACTTGAGTACCCAACTCCACTTGAAAAGCTCTCTAAAATCTAGAAGTGAACACCAAACCCCAATCTAAAATGATAATTATAGGCACACTATGCAATTTCTCGGCACTGAAGGACATCTAACTAGGAATGAAGTATGACAACTTAGTCAATCAGCTCAACCTTCACCTACTGATGACATAGGCAATGAGCTTGAAAGCCGCCATATCTTTCTTCATACCACTCAACCAATAATGTTTTCTCAAATCTCAATATGTCTTACTTGTACCTGGTGATCAGAATATCTAGAGCTATGTAAAAAATTGACTAAATCAATTTATCAACCCTTGAAACACAAATATGACTATTAAATCTCAAGACACCCTTAGAATTTATGGTAGCCCTCTTGGACTCACCACTCAACACCTGATCAGGGATGATACAAAGCCTCTTATCCTTAAACTAACGACTTATGTCCCATACCAATGGCCTTTAAGAAAATGAATGCAAGCCAAGCTATCCATACTTACCGCCTTCTAGCTCAAGGCGCCCGCCACCATATTTTTTTTGCTCGAATGATACAAGATAGAGATGTTATAATCCTTAAGAAACTCCAAACATCTACGCTGCCTAGAATTGAGATCTTTTGGGGTTATAAGATATTGAAGACTATGATGATCCATGGAGATCTCATAATGCACACCATAAAGATATGCCTCTAAATCTTCAACATCAAAACTAACGCTGCTAAATCTAAATCATGAGTGGTGTAGTTGCGCTCGTGCACCTTTAGTTACCTTGATACATAAGCAATAACTTGACCCTAATGCATCAACAACAACCTAAATCGATGCCAGAAGTATCAAAATACATGATGAATACCTCACCTTTAGCAGAAAGAGCCCAAATAGAAGTTGGAGTAAGAAACCCCTTAATCTTTTCAAAGCTTGACTCACACTCCTCGTACCATCGAAAAGGAACCTTTTTCAAGTCAATTTGGTCATCGACGTTGTAATGGTAGCAACACTCTAAACTAACCATCTATCGTAATTGACCAAACCAATGAAGCTTCAAACCTCAAATGGAGATATAGGCCTGGCCAAATCACAAATAGCCTCAATCATTACGGGGTCTATCATAACCCAATCCTTAGATACCATATGTCCAAGGAATGCCACCTACTCAAGTTAAAACTGACACTTAGAGAATTTGGCAAAAAGAATATAATCTCTTAAAGTCTGGAGCACAATCCTTGATACTAACCTCATGAATATAAGTGAAATAAGACTCACAATGCCTTGAAATCAATCACCTAGCTGAATATAAGAAATAACCCTCATCAACTCACGGACAACCTCTCTCTGCCACACAACTGGGGGTATACCAGGCATGGCTAAGGTAACGGTTTTGGCAAAATAATTCCTGACCGCATGATAGTGGAATAACCAGTCCATGCATAGAATTACATCAAAATCCACTATATCTAACACAATAAGATTAACCTCAGTATCAAACTCTCAAATAATCACAACACATGATCTATTAACCCAATCCACTACTAAAGAATCACCTACTAGAGTAGATACACATAATGGCATGGATATTTAAATCCCAAGATAACTCTAACCGCGAGGCATAATAAGAAAACGCATAAAAATAAGTAGACCTCGAATCAAATAAAGTAAAAGACAACTGATGACATACCAAGATCGTACCTGTGGTAACAATATCTAAAGACTCAACCTTAGATCTAATAGGTACAACACACAACTAAGCAGGCATGCCACCTAGATGGGCTCTTAATTAATCTCTTATCCTACTTGCCTGAGAATCTCCACGAGCCCCTTGGGGACCACCACTACGACCATGCATAGCACTTTTAGTTTGGGGTAGAACTACTTCAATTCATGGAACACTCTGAACTAAAGGAACTATCGCTCCAGGGCTAGGGCATTCTCATGAGAAAGTTTCAAAAGCTCAACAACCATAATATGCCCCAGGTGCTGTATTGAAATTAGAAGATTTGGCTGACCTGGAATATCCACCACGAATAGAATAACATGAAGATGAACCCCTGAAGAATGACCACTAACCTAGCTAAGACAATCACTGAAACTAGAATAGCCTCCATTAGTAATTTAAAGTGTGGCCTGAACAAGCCCACTAGACTTACCTTGATGCTGATATTACTGGCACAGAGGGTACATATCCTCAAACCACTACGTATGAATCATGAGCCACTACGGATCCCACTAAAACTACCCTAATACTGTTGCTTCTTATCTTTACCCCTTTTGTCCTCGCAATGCATATTCTCCATAACCTGAGCATGAACAAAAACCTCAACAAAATACCTACCCAGAACTACCAAACTTTGTATAGACATACAAAGAGGAAGTCTCAATACCCAAAAAAGCAATGAACCCTTTCATACTCAGTAGTCAAAATAAAAATAGCATGTCTATCAAACTCATGAAATTGAGCCTCATACTCTATAATAGTCATAGAGCCCTACTCTAACCTCAAGAACTGATCCCTCATATAATCCCTAAGAGTGTGAGGCATATACTTCTCTAATAAGGTGTCAAAGAACTAAGTCCATGTCTATAGGAAAGATCCAGTTGGCCTGGAATCAAGATGACCTCTCCACTAATGTGGAGCTGCCAAGCCCAACTAAAAAGTAGTGTAATCCATACCACGAGTCTCAACTAGGTTCAAATTATGGAGCCTATCCTCACAAGCAATTTAGAACCCATCTGCATCCTTGCCTGGGGCACTAAAAACCTAGGTGGAGCTAATCTTAAGAACCTACCCAACAACTCCTGCTCCTTAACAAACATAGAAGGTTGTAACCACCGGCTTAGCAACTATCGACTAGGCCACCATCGGCGTAGGAGGGATCTTAACTCTAGGAGTCACAATTATAGGTTGCGCCCTTACCTTAGTACCAATCTAATCCATAAGTTATGCACCATGAGATGGTTCACCACCTACTAATCCCAAAGGTTAAACCAAATCATCCAGACCACTGAAGTAGAAATAAACCTTGGTGGAGCCTGGGCTAGTCCTTGGACCACTATTGGCTGGGACGGAAGGATCTTTGGCTCGAGGGAAGAGATAGGGTCTGGTGAAGTCCCCTTATCATGGAAACTAGATAGGGACACATCCCTGGGCTAACCATGACCTTTATATTATCCACGAACAGCGATAAAATCCCTTGGCTCGATCTCAAGACCCTCATCTCGTGTAGCAGTAGCACGTGTCCTAACCATTTATAGAAGAGTAAAACCAAAGGAATATTTTAGAAACCAACTCATACTCTTAGCATGAAATTAGTGAAAGAAGTGAAGAACTCCTAAGAATGTCCTATATACCAACATCAGCATTTCAATCCGCGAGACTCTACTAGATACTTACTCTTATACCAATAATACTAGTCAAACCTAGGCTCTAACATTAATTTATCACGATGAGATTTACTAGTCATGATGGCACCTACTTTATCCCATCAGTGGGTAAGCCAAATGTAGCTCAGAGCTACATAAAATTGGCTAACTTGGTGAAAATGGCCTAATAGCAGTCATAACATTCTAATAGACAAATAAAAGAGCAACAACTATCCCAGACTCAGTAATGTTGGTACAATAACTTCTACAAATAAATTATAAGTATTGAATAGTCAAATACTATTTGTCTAAAAAATGAAAGGCTAAACATAGATAAATAGAAGGAAAAGGGGAACTATGACTTTAAGAGCTCACCTAATCTCCAAAATCAACCCTGCATGAGCGTCAATTTAATGGCGCCAATTAGTTATCAGATCTGCACCAAAAAGATACAAAAGTATAGTATGAGTACCAAAACCACAGGTACTCAGTAGGCATCATCGACCGACTGTAACAACCCAAAATTGCCTCCCGGGATGTCACACGGTGCTTAAGGCTACAAGTAGCCCCAAGCTAACCCTTTGAGCCTGTTTCTACTAATAACACCCATTTCAAGATGAATAATTTAAATAATAGCATAGTCATATCATATGAAAGGAAATACAGAGAAAATGCTCAGTCTAAATGACCATAATACTGGAAACCTCAACATAACCACAATCTGATAACTAGTCTGACAAAGCTTCTACTAATCCATGAACTAGAGAGCCGTTGGGATAGGTCCCTAACTGACTTGAAATGACCTGGAAATAACAACATATTCTCTCAAAATATAGAAATGTTTGAATATAGGTCCTCGAACCATGAGGACTCACCATTGTAGGAATGTAGATAGAGGTACTCAAAAATAACTGACAAGGTTGGGACTGAGCACCTGAACCTACATTATAAGACAATGTAGCACATAGACGTATATGTGGATCAGCACTTGAGAATGTACTAAGTATATGGGGGTCCATGCATTCATATTAAACAATATCTATACTCTTTAATCAAATCATGCATGTAATAAGTAATGACTCATATGGCTTAAATAAGTATAAAATGCGAAGCTCATGAATCATGTAAAATGGAACATATAACACAATCTTGTGAGTCATTATTCTTTCAGCTTTAAAATTTGTACTTTTTTCTTATTCTCATTACTCAAGGCTAAAGAAAACTTTAAGCAATACTTTCAACTCATGCATATGTCTCATGGATAGTAAAACTTCTTCAATGCTCAAGAACTCATAACTCTTTTGAACAAAAATAATTAGAATTTGAAATCATATAACTTTGGAACATACTTGAAGGCCTTTCATTCACGTTAGGAAAATATCTCATTTCAAGCTTTAGGGAAAAATACTCATATCAAGGGAAAGTATTTTAGCTTTAAAGGAAAATATCTTATCTCAATGGAAAATACTTTAGTTTAAGGAGTTTCTCTTAACCGACATAAACCATGCAAGCTACATGGAGTCCAACGTTTTATCCTCCTAAGGAAGAGACCTTACCTTGGAGAGAGGCGTCATACTCTTACCAGGAAGTATAACCTAGGTCTAGTGATCACAAAATAAACTCGACCTCAGGCCCAATATCAACTCGGCCTTAGGCCCAATAATAATCATAAACTCAACCTCAGGCCCAACCTACGGTGGCACATAGTTTTGGGGTAAGAAACCGTAGTAACTTACCCGCTCGGTGCTAAATACTACTCCCTTTAGATAATCTGTGCTCATCTCATGAAAATTCACTTTAGAATAATCTCATTGTTCAATAAGAACCCAATAATCAAATCTGTAATCTCATGTAGTAGAGTGGATTTCAAAACTCAATGACCATTAGGTCAAAACATTTCTCAATAATCTCAGAATACTCAAATCATGGGTGCTTATAGCACAAAAGTTCATAAAATTTCAAGTCTCAAGTAGGGCTTAATAACCCATAATTCAATCTCAAGTTAGAACTCATCAAAAGCATAATAGATAGCATATAGATTCATAACTCATGTAGAACTCTGAAAATTTCAGCAATTTATCTCAAAATTTCAGCATACTCATATACTTCAATATCTCAAACATTTCAACTATTAACTTCTCAAGGATTAAAATCATGGGGTATAGACCCAGCCGCAATTTCTTAAGAAAATATGTAAAAATCATGCCATTAGCATCAAAAGCTTGCAACCAATAACAATGGGTGAAAAACCACAATTCAATTTCATGTAAAATCTCATAAATTGTAGAGAAATTGTATTTTAAATAAGCCTTTGGGCACAAGGGTGAAAGGATTAACCTTGTTCAAAACCCCACATACCTTGAATTAGAAGCTTTGGATGAACTCTCACTTTTGGGACTCTATTCGTACTCTTGAATGAGGGTTCTTGAAGCCCTTGACTTGGAAACCTTGAATCTTGACTCAATTAAAAAAATCTAAGGTGGATTCTTGAGATTCTTGGAAGAGGTTTTTGATACTTAGGATTTTTGTTGAGAGAGACTTGAGAAAAACTTCATAGAATGCTTGTAAATGACCTTGATTTGGTGTTTGCACAGTTTAAGAGGCTTGGAAAAAGTCCAAACTTCCCTTTTTAACTTCTATACGAAGCTGGAAAAATTGAACTGGGAACCCGATTTCATGGGCCACCGCGATGCGCCACTATTGCGGTGGCTCACTAGAAATTGACAAATAAGAATCTCGTAGTCACCGCGACGCAGAGCCATGGCGTTGTCCCAGTAGTTGGGACCTGACACTTCAGCGCGACAGATCACAATCGCGCCAGGCCATTAGAAATTGACTATTGGGAAATTGGGGTCCTCCGCAATGCACCACTATTGCGGAGTTCCACTGGAAATTGACAATTGTCAAATAGACCCTCTTCGTGATGTGCAAAGCACTAAAATGATGCTATTTTACGACTAGGACTTAATTAGTCATAGCTTCTTACCCGGGAATCAGATTTGGACGAATCTTATAGTGACGAAAAGCTTATCAAGTTTCCCATGTGATAAAAATTCAAAATTAGGAAAATTCTATATGGTTAACACGATACTTACATAGAAAGTCACTTCTCAATCTTTTAGGGCCAGAATTATGCCTCACTTAAAACGCCTTAAGGTTCATTTTATGAGAGAATTTTGCAGGGTCTTACAATATCTTCAAATTGGAAATATTTTTTCTCGAACGTCGCTAGTTAGACTAGGAATACAGGAAAAATAGAGTACACATAGCTGAAGTAATTTGCTAAACGGCTCAAAATCTCTCTAAACCCTCGAATGCCTCATAAATTGCAAGAACTCATGCAAGAATAGATACATATAGTAGAACTTTAGATTATAAAGGCTGAATTAAGAAATAATAATACCTTCAGATTGATTTGAACTCACGAAAAAGAGGTTAGGGTACTTGGCTCGCATGTATGCTTCTGCCCCCTAAGTAGCTCCCTCAACTGAATGGTTTCGCCATAAAACTTTGACTAAAGGAATCTCTTTGTTCCTCAGTCTATAGATCTGAAAATCCAGAATCTCAACAAGAATCTCATTGAATGAAGACTGTTCTGAGTATCAACACTCTCTGAAGGATCTACCATAACGGAATCACCAATGTGCTTCTTGAGCATGGAGACATGAAAGATAGGATGAACAGCTGACAACTTTGTGGGCAACTCAACTTCATAGGCTACTTTAACAACACAACTCAAGACTCTATAGGGGCCAATATAACGGGGACTAAGCTTCCCCTTTTTACCAAACCTTTTCACCGTTTTTATGGGTAAAATCTTTAATTATACCAAATCACCCACTCTAAACTCAAGATCTTTTCTCCTCACATCGGCATAAGACTTTAAATGACTCTGGGTGTTCTTCAACCTCTCTCTAATCAACTTAAATTTCTCCATAGCTTTAAACACTGCATTAGGCCCAATCACGGTAGCTTCACCCACTTCAAACCAACCCATGGGTGATCTATATCTCCTACTATACAAGGCCTCAAATGGTGCCATCCCGATGCTAGCATGGCAACTATTGTTATAGGAAAACTCAATCAATGACAAATGCTCATCCCAACTACCTTTGAAATCAAGAGCACATTTCCCCAACATATCTTCCAGGGTCTGAATGGTCTTCTCAGCCTGACCATCTATCTGCAAATGAAAAGCAGAACTCAAAAGGACTTGGGTACCAAGACCCTGCTGGAACGCCCTCCAAAATTGAGTGCCCCTATCCAAAATGATAGACGAGGGAACTCCGTACAGCCTGACTAACTCCCGAATATATAATCTAGCATAATCCTCAGTTGCATAAGACGTATATATGGGCAAGAAATATGCGCACTTAGTTAGCCTGTCTTCAACAACCCAAATAAAATCATGATAACGACGTGAAAGAGGCAACCTAGTTACGAAGTCCATATTCACCACTTCTCACTTCCAAGTGGGTATACCAAACTCTTGCATCACACCACTAGGTCTTTGGTGCTCTACCTTAACCTGTTGTCACATTGCACACTTTGCTACAAACTCGCCTATATCCTTCTTCATACCATTCCACTAATAGATTTTCCGCAAGTCACGGTACATCTTGGTAGTGTCGGGATTAATAGAATACCGCGTACCATGTGCTTCAGCCATAATCCTCTACCTTAGATCATCAACACACGAAACACATAATCTACCTTGCACTCTCAACACACCATCTTCCCTTTGGGAGAAAACCTCTACCTATTGGTCCTAAACTGACTCCTTCAGTCTGACCAAACCAGGATCTTTGTCTTACTTCTCTTTCACTTCTGAAACTAATGAGGATTCAGAACCACTATACACCAAAGTACTTTCCTCAGCTGAATTAAGCAACCTAATACCCAATCTAGCAAGACAATGCATATCACGAGCTAACTCTTTCTTACCTTCTTCTACATGAGCAACACTACCCATAGACAACTTGCTAAGGGCATCTGACACTACATTGGCCTTGCCCGGGTGATACAGTACACTCATATCATAGTCTTTCAACAACTCCAACCACCTCCTCTGCCTAATATTAAACTCCCTTTGAGTAAACACATACAGCAGGCTCTTATAATCAGTAAACAAATCAATATAGACACCATATTGATAATGTCTCCAAATTTTCAAAGCAAAGACCACAACAGCTAACTCATGATCATGGGTTTGGTAATTCTTCTCATGGAGGCATAAGCTATGACCATACCTTTTTCCATTAACACATAACCCAAACCAACTCTAGAAGCATCACAATACACCACAAAACCATCTATACCATCAAGCAAAGTCAACATGGGGGCTGAAGTAAGTCAGGTCTTCAACTCAAAAAAACTCTTCTCACAGGAATCTGACCACTAGAACTTAACTTTCTTTTGGGTCAACCGGGTCATGGGAGATGAAATAGAAGAGAAACCCTCAACAAAATGATGGTAGTAGCCCGCTAGACCTAAGAAACTTCTAATGTCAAATGGAAAGATAGGTCTAGGCCAATTTCTTACAGCTTCTGTCTTTTGGGGATAAACTCTAATACCCTCGGCTGAAATAATATGACCCAGAAAAGGCTACAGACCTCAGTCAAATATTGCACTTTTTGAATTTAGAGAAAGACTAGTGGTCTCTAAGAGTTTGCAAGAATATTGTAAGGTGGTTCGCATGGTTATTCTCATTACGGGAGTACACGAAGATGTTATCTATGAAGACAATGATAAACATATCAAGATATTGCTTGAATACTCGGTTCATGAGGTCCATAAAGGCTGTTGAGGCATTAGTTAGCCCAAAGGACATGACTAGAAACTCAAAGTGACCATAGCGGGTTCGAAAAGCCGTCTTTAGAATATCAGATTCCCTCACTTTAAGTTGATGATAACCGAATCTAAGGTCTATCTTGGAGAAATAACTTGCACCTTTCAACTAATCAAATAGGTCATCAATTCTTAGAAGAGGATACTTATTTTTTATGGTAACCTTGTTAAGCTGACGGTAGTCAATGCACATACACAGAGAACCATTTTTCTTTCGCACGAATAAGACAGGTGCGCCCCAAGGAGAAATATTAGGCCTAATGAAACCTTTATCTAAGAGATATTTGAGTTACTCTTTCAACTCCTTAAACTCTGCAAGTGCCATACGGTATGGCAGAATAGAAATGGGACGAGTGTCGGGAAGAAGGTCAATCTTGAATTATATCTCTCTATCGGAAGGTACCCCTAGGAGATCTTTTGAAAAAACATCTGGAAACTCATTAACAATTTTGATTGACTGAATAGTTGGAACCTCAAACTTAGTTTCTTTGAATCTAACTAGGTGATAGATGCAACCCTTAGATATTAGCTTTCTTACTTTGAGATAGGAGATAAAATGACTCTTGGGAGATACCGAACTCCCGGACCACTCAAAAGCTGGTTCATTAGGAAACTAAAACTTAACCACATGGGTACGATAGTCTATAGATGTATAACAAAAATGAAGACAATCCATACCCAGAATAAGGTCAAAATCCACCATGTTTAACTCTATCAAATCAGCAAGTATGACTCTATGAAGAACAGTAATAGGACAATCTCTATACATTTTTTTAGCAACAACTGACTCCCCAATAGATGTAGAAACTAGGAAAGGCTCAGGAATATTTTTGGGACTCATTTTGAAATTCATAGCTACTAGTGGGGTCACATAAGAGAGACTTAACCCGGGGTCCATTAACACATAGACATCAAGGTAAAAGACATAGAGCATACTGGTAACAACATCGGGAATGACCTCCTTCTCCTGAAGGGATGGTAAGGCATAGAATCTATTCTGGCGCTGGCCACCTACAGTGCTGGATGAAGCACCCTGAGTAGGGTGGGATGGGGTACAGGAGCCGGTGCACTAGTAGCATGTGCCTAAGGTCGGGCATCTCTATTCCCCTATCTAGCATAAGGATAATCTCTAAGTTTGTGGCCCTACTTGCCACAACAAAAATAGCCCCTCAAATCTATGAAACACTCATCGAGATAATCCCTACCACACGTAGCACAAGAAGGATAATGGGCCCTGTTACCAATACTGTTCTACGACCTAGACATGAAAGACCTGCCCCCTTGATCCTGCTTGCTTTTCGATGTGGGAGCACTAGCTGATGTAGGTACTAGCATAAACAGACACCTCTGAAACTGAGAGTGATTCCCTCCATGGAACCTAGGTTTTCTAAACTCATGCTGCTCATATCTAGCCCTCTTGTTACCCCTCACTAGATCTCTTTCCCTAATCTTATCCACCTCTATCTGCTGGGCATATGTCATTAACCTAGCTAGATCCATATCCCGATGCAGTATCGTAGTCCTACACTCTTTCAGCACCAAACTGGAAACACCTGTCATGAACTTGCTCATACTAGCTCGAGTGTTAGAAATTAAATCAAGAGCATACTTGGCCAACTGGTTGAACTTCAAGAAGTACTCCTTAACAGTCATGAAACCCTGCCTCAAGTTTATTAACTCCTCAATATTTGCTTCTCTTATCTCAAGTGGAAAGAACTTGTCCAAGAATGCATCTTGGAATGCCTGCCAAGTCATAGGAGCAGCATCTTCACCTCTACCTTTTCTCCATGATACAACCCAATCATAAGCTATGTACTTCAACCTGTAAGATGCCAACTTAACACTTTCTTCCTCAGAAACATACATCACCTGTGTGATTTTTATCACCTCCTCAAGGTACAACTATGGGTTCTCACCTGCCTTGGACCCATAAAACTATGGCGGATTCATTCACATAAAATTATAAATTCTAGCCACAGCTACAATACCTCCCTACTAATTAGCAACAGTGGCCTGGTTATTAGCCTGAATATTAGCGGTGACTGCTTGGGCTAATTCCTTGGTTATCAAGGTATTTTATTTTTAAAGGAAAATATCTTATCTCAATGGAAAATAATTTAGTTTAGGGAGTTTCTCTTAACCGACATAAACCATGCGAGTTACATGGAGTCTAATGTTTTTTCCTCCTAAGAAAGAGACCTCACATTAGGGAGAGGTATTATACTCTTGCCAGGGAGTATAATGTAAGACCCCGCAAAGTTTTGTCATAGTCTGAGCCTTAGAACGTATTAAGCAAAGTATAATTTCAGCCCTAAAAGATTGAGAAGTGACTTTCTAAGTGATTGGTGTTTAAACCATATAGAATTTTCTTAAATTTGATTTTTTTCATTAGAGAATTAAATTATCTTTCCAACGATACCAATTCAATCCAAATCTGGTATCGGGGTGAAAAGTTATGGTCGTTTTATCGAGAGTTGTCGGAACCTCCCAGGTGGGATGACTGATCCGATAGACCGTTGACTTTGCGACGGATAACCGCTCAGCCTATCGCAACCAAGGCAGTAACTCCCTTTTTTGTCCCAAGTACGACAGCCAAAATGACGGATTATTATGGATGCAATGAACTGTCGATGGGACTGTTATCTTGAGTCAGTGTGGCCTCACCCTGACCATCGTGCAATGGATGATCCGACGGACCATCAGACTTGCAAAGAACCATTGCTCCGACCGTCGTAGCCCCCCGTTCATTATTTTTAACTCATTTTAATAAGGGGATTTTGGGTCTTTTCCCTTTTAACCTTTAAATATATATTCCAAACGAACTTGATGGCCTTATTATCTCCCAAAACATCCAAAGGCTAGGGTTTCTCCCTCAAGACCAAATCTAAAACCCTTCTCAAAGATATCCAAGAACTCACCATAGATTCAACAAATTGAGTTGAGATTTGAGTTCGCCAAGTTTAAGGGTTGTAAGAACCCTCTCTCAAGAGTAAGAAGAAGAGATTAGAGCAAGATTGTTCATCCAATTTAATAATATAAGGTAAGTGGGGTTTTAAATAAGGGTAATCCTTTCACCCTTGTGCCCAAAGGCTTATTTAAACTATAATTCTCTGCAATTTATGAGATTTTACATGAAATTGAATTGGGGTTTTTCACCCATTGTTATTGGTTGCAAGATTTTGATGCTAATGGCATTATTTTTACATATTTTATTGAGAAATTACAGCAGGGTTTATACCCAACGATTTTAATCCTTGAGAAGTTAATAGTTAAAATGTTTGAGTTATTGAAGTATATGAGTATGTTGAAATTTTGAGACAAATTGCTGAAATTTCCAGATTTCTACATGAGTTATGAATCTATATGCTATCTATTATGCTTTTGATGAGTTTTAACTTGAGATTAAATTATGGGTTAATAAGCCTTGCTTGAGACTTGAGATTTTATGAACTCTTGTTCTATAAGCACCCATGATTTGAGTATTCTGAGATCATTGAGAAATGTTTTGACCTAATGGTTATTGAGTTTTGAAATCCACTCTACTACATGAGATTACCAATTTGATTATTGGGCTCATGGTGAACCATGAGATTATTTTTAAAAGTGGATTTTTACGAGATGATCATAGATAATCTAAAGGGAGTAGTATCTAGCACCGAGCGGGTAAGTTACTATGGTTTCTTACCCCAAAACTATGTGACACCGTAGGTTGGGCCTGGGCTGAGTTGATATTGGGCCCAAGGCCAAGTCTATTTAGTGATCACTAGACCTAGATTATACTCCTTGGCAAGAGTATGACGCCTATCCCCAATGTGAGGTATCTTCCTTTAGAGGACAAAACATTGGACTTTATGTGGCTCACATGGTTTATGTCAGTTAAGAGAAACTCCCTAAACTAAAGTATTTTTTCCATTGAGATAAGATATTTTCCTTTAAAACTAAAATACTTTCCCTTGATATGAGTTTTTTCCTAAAATCTTGAAATGAGATATTTTCCTAACGTTATATGATTTTGAATTCCAAGTATTTGAGTTTAAAAGAGTTATAGTTCTTGAGCATTAAAGAAGTTTTACTCTCCGTGAGACATATGAATGAGTTGAAAGTATTGTTTAAAGTTTCCTTTAGCCTATGGGTAATAAGAATAAAAGAAGATTACCGATTTCAAAGTTAAACTATGATGACTCACTAGATTTATGTTATATGCTCCATTCTACATGATTCATGAGCTTTACAATTTATACTTATTCAAGCTATGTGAGTCATTACTTATTGCATACATGATTTAATTAAAGAGTATTGATGTTGTTTTATATAAATGCATGCACCCACATATACTCAGTACATTCCCAAGTACTGATCCACATATACGTCTATGTTCTACATGGTCTTATAATGTAGGTTCAGGTGCTCAGTCCCAGCCTCATCAGTAACTTCTGAGTACCTCTGTCTATATCCCTATAGTGGTAAGTCCTCATGGTTTGAGGACCTATCATCAGATATTTCAGTATTTGAGAGACTATGTTATTACTTTTAGTTCATTTTGAGTCAGTTGGAGACCTATCCCAATGGCTCTCTAGTTCATGGATTAGTAGAGGCTTTGTAAAACTAGTTATCAAATTATGGTTGTATTGAGTTTTACAATATTGCTTGGTTGTTTGGACAGAGAATTTTCTCCGTATTTACTTTCATATGATATGACTATTCTAGTGTTTGAATTATTTCATCTTAAAATGAGTGTTGTTAGTAGAAATAGGCTCAAAGGGTTAGGTTGGGGCTACTTGTAGCCTTAAGCATCGTGTGACATCCTGGGAGGCGATTTCGGGTCGTTACAAACTTAGTATCAGAGCCTATGGTTTTTAAGGAGTCCTAGGGAGTCTGACAAGTCGCGTTAAGTAGAGTCTTGATCATCGATGTATAGTATGCCACATCTATGAGCAAGAGGCTATGAGATATTTTATTATAAATTTGTTTCTTCTTTCAGGTTCTATCGTGCCTACAGTTGTCCCTCTCATCTAATAATTTGTGCTTTTCTATTTCAGAAAATGCCTCTTCGAAAAGCGAATGCCTATAGGAACAATAATGAACAACCTCTACCTATTGATCCTTTGACCGAGATGGTATCTCATGCTGAGTTTCGGGCGGCCTTTTAGGCGTTGGCCCATGCAGTCACCATCAATGTTCGAGCCAATAACCAGGCTATAATTACTAATCAGTAGGGAGGTGATATAGCTGCAGCTAGGATTCATGATTTCATGTAAATGAATCTGCTAGAGTTTTATCGGTTTAAGGCAGATAAGAACCCACAGTTATACCTTAAGAAGGTGAGAAAAATCACATAGGTGATGCATATTTTGGATGAATAAAGTATTTAGTTGGCATCCTACAGGCTGAAGGATAAAGGTTATGATAGTGTTGTATCATGGAGAAAGGGTAGAGGGGAGAATGCCACTCCTATGACTTAACAGGTGTTCCAAGATGCATTCTTGGACAAGTTCTTTCCGCTTGAGATAAGGGAGGGAAATATTGAGGAGTTTATGAACTTGAGGCAGGGATCCATGACTATTTAGGAGTACTTCTTGAAGTTCAATCAGTTGGCCAAGTATGCTTCTGATTTAATTTTTGACAGTTGGGCTAGTATGAGCAAGTTCATGACAGGTGTTTCTTGTTTTGTACTAAAAGAGTGTAGGACTACAATGCTAAATAGGGATATGGATCTAGATAGGTTGATAACATATGCCCAATAAATAGAGGTGGATAACATTAGGGAAAGAGATTGAGTAAGGGGTAACAAGAGGGCTAGATCTGAGCAGCATGAGTATAGCCAGCCTAGGTTCCATGGGGGAACCGCCCTCAATTTACGAGATGTCCGTCTATGCCAGCGGCTTCATCAGCTAGTGCTCCCTCTCCTAGAGGCAGGAAGGATCAAGGGGGCAGGTCTTTTATGTCTAGGTTGTAGAATAGTATTGGTATCAGGCCCCGTTATCCTCCTTGTGCTAAATATGGTAGAGATTATCCAGGTGAGTGTTTCATAGATCTAAGGGGTTGTTTTGGTTATGGAAAGTAGGGCCACAGACTTAGAGATTGTCCTCATGCTAGACAGGGGAACAAATATGCCCAAACTCAGGCACAGGCTACTAGTGCACTAGCTCCTGTACCCTGTCCCGCCACTGCTCAAGGTGCTTTATCTAGCACTACTGGCAATCAGTGTCATAATAAATTCTATGTCTTACCATCCCATCAGGAGCAGGAGGACTCTCCCGATGTTGTTATAGGTATGCTCTATGTCTTTTGCTTTAATGTCTATGTGTTGTTGGGCCCCGGGTCAAGTCTCTCTTATATGATCCCACTTGTAGCTATGAATTGTAAAATAAGTCCCGAAAAGATTTTAGAGCCCTTCCTAGTTTCTATACTAGTAGGGGAGTCAGTTGTTACTAAACAAGTGTATAGAGATTGTCTTGTTACTGTTCTTAATAGAGTCATATTTGCGAATTTGATAGAGTTAAACATGGTGGATTTTGACCTTATTCTGGGTATGGATTGGATTCATTCTTGTTATGCGTCTATAGACTGTCGTACCCATATGGTCAAGTTTTATTTTCCTGATGAACCTGCTTTTGAGTGGTCTTGGAGTTTAGTATTTCCTAAGAGTCATTTTATCTTCTAACTCAAAGCCAGAAAGATAATATCTAAGGGTTGCATCTATCACCTAGTTAGATTCAAAGACAGTAAGTACGAGGCTCCAACTATTTAGTCAATTAAAATTGTTAATGAGTTTCCAGATATTTTTCTAAAAGATCTCCTAGGGGTACCTCCCGATAGAGAGATAGAACTTGGGATTGACCTTCTTCCTAACACTCGTCCCATTTCTATTCCGCCATAACGTATGGAACCTACTAAGCTTAAGGAGTTGAAAGAGCAATTTAAAGATCTTTTAGACAAAGGTTTTATTAGGCCCAGTATTTTTCCTTGGGGCACACCTGTCTTATTCGTTCGAAAGAAAGATGGTTCTTTGCATATGTGTATTGACTATCGTTAGCTTAACAAGGTCACCATCAAGAATAAGTACCCTCTTCTAAGAGTTGATAACCTATTTAATCAGTTGTAAGGTTCAAGTTATTTCTCCAAAATAGACCTTAGATCCGGCTAACACCGGCTTAAAGACAGGGAATGTGATATTCTAAAGATAGCTTTCCAAACTCACTATGGTCACTTTGAGTTTCTAGTCATGTCTTCCGGGATAACCAATTCCCTAGCAGTCTTTATGGACCTCATGAACCGAGTATTCAAGTAATATCTTGATATGTTTGTCATTGTCTTTATAGATAACATCCTTGAGTACTCTCATAATGAGAATGACCTTGCGAATCACCTTAGAGTTTCCTTGCAAACTCTTAGAGACCACCAGTTGTTTGTCAAATTCAGTAAGTGTGAATTTTAGCTAAGGTCTGTAGCCTTTTTGGGTCATGTTGTTTCAGCCGAAGGTATTAGAGTTGATCCCTAAAAGACAGAAGCTATAAAAAATTATCCTAGACCTATCTCTCTATCTGACATTAGGAGTTTTTTTGGGTCTAGTGGGCTACTACTACCGTTTTGTTAAGGGTTTCTCTTTTATTGAGTCTTCCATGACCCAGTTGACCCAAAAGAAAGTTAAGTTCCAGTGGTCAGATTCCTGTAAGAAGAGTTTTTAGGAGTTGAAGACTCAACTTACTTTAGCCCTCGTGTTGACTTTTCCTGATGGTACAGATGGTTTTATGGTGTATTATGATGCCTCTAGAATTGGTTTGGGTTGTGTGTTGATGCAAATTGGTAAGGTTATAGCCTACGCCTCTAGACAGTTAAAGCCGCATAAAAAGAATAACCCAACCCATGATCTTGAGTTAGCTGTTGCGATCTTTACTTTGAAACTCTAGAGACATTACCTTTATGGTGTCCATGTTGATATGTTTACTGATTATAAGATCCTGCAGTATGATATAAGTGTGTTGTATCACCTGGGCAAGGCCAATGTAGTGGTAGATGCCCTTAGCAGGTTGTCTATGGGTAGTGTTGCCCATGTAGAGAAAGGTAAAAAAGCGTTAGCTCGTGATGTGCATTATTTTTCTAGATTGGGTGTTAGGTTGCTTGATTCAGCTAAGGGAAGTACTTTGGTGTAGAGTAGTTCCGAATCCTCTTTAGTTTCGAAAGTGAAGGAGAAGCAAGATAAGGATCCTAGTTTGGTCAGACTGAAGGAAGTAGTTAAGGACTAAAAGGTTGAGGTTTTCTCCCAAGGGGGAGATGGTATATTGAGATTGCAAGGTAGATTATGTATTCCGTGCGTTGATGATTTGAGGTAGAGGATTATGGTTGAAGGGCATGGCGCACGGTATTCTATTTATCCTGGAACTATCAAGATGTACCATGACTTGTGGGAAATCTATTGGTGGAATGGTATGAGGAAGGATGTAGCTGATTTCATAGCAAAGTGTGCAACGTGTTAACGATTTAAGGTAGAGCACCAAAGACCTAGTGGTGTGATGCAAGAGTTTGGTATACCCACTTGGAAGTAGGAGATGGTGAATATGGACTTTGTAATCGGGTTGCCTCTTTTGCGTCGTCATCATGATTCGATTTTGGTTATTATGGATAGGCTGGCTAAGTCTGCATATTTCTTGCCCATGCATACATCTTATACAACTGAGGATTATGCTAGATTGTATACCTAGGAGTTAGTTAGGTTGCATGGAGCTCCTTCGTTCATCATTTTGGATAGGGGCACTCAATTTACTTCTCAGTTTTGGAGGGCGTTTCAGCAAGGTCTTGGTAAACAAGTTCTTTTGAGTTTTGCTTTTCACCCGCAGATAGATGGTCAGGCTAAGAGGACTATTCAAACCCTAGAGGATATGTTGCGGGTGTGTGCTCTTGATTTCAAAGGTAGTTGGGATGAGCATGTGCCATTGATAGAGTTTTCCTATAACAATAGTTACCATACTAGCATTGGGATGGCACCATTAAGGGCCTTGTATGGTAGGAGATGTAGGTCACCCATAGGTTGGTTTGAAGTGGGTGAAGCTATTGTGATTAGGCCTGATGTAGTGTTTGAAGCTATAAAGAAAGTTAAGTTGATTAGAGAAAGGTCAAAGACAGCTCAGAGTCATCAAAAGTCTTATGCTGATGTGAAGAGAAGAGATCTTGAGTTTGATGTAGGTGATTTGGTACACTTGAAGATTTCACCCATGAAAGAGGAGAAGAGGTTTGATAAAAAGGTAAATCTTAGTCCCTGTTACGTTGGCCTGTATAGAGTCTTGAGTTGTTCTAGTAAAGTAGCCTATGAGGTTGAGTTGCCTACGGAGTTGTCAGCCATTCATCCTATTTTTCATGTTTCCATACTTAAAAAGCATATTGGTGATTTCGTTGTGGTAGATCCTTCAGAGAGTGCTGATATTCAGAACAGTCTTTCATTCGATGAGATTTTTGTTGAGATTCTGGACTTTCAAATTCGTAGACTGAGGAACAAAGAGGTTCCCTTAGTCAAAGTTTTGTGGCGGAACCAGTCAGTTAGGGTGCTACTTGGGAGGCAGAAGTAGACATACAAGTCAAGTACCCACACCTCTTTTTTGCGAGTTTAGATCAATCTGAAGGTATTATTCTTCCTCAATTCAGCCCTTCTAATCTAAAGTTTGGCTATATGTATCTGTTCTTGCATGAGTTCTTGCAATTTCTGAGGCATTTGAGGGTTTAGAGAGATTTTGAGTCATTATATACTCTGTTTTCCCTATGTTCATAGTCTAACTAGTGACATTCGAGGATGAATGTTTCCAAGAGGGGATATTTTAAGACCCCGCAAAGTTTCCTCATAGTCTGAGCCTTAGAGCGTGTCAAGCGAAGTGTAATTCCGGCACTACAAGATTGAGAAGTGACTTTCCATTTGATTGGTGTTTAAACCATACAAAATTTTCATAAATTTGACTTTTGTCATGTATAGAATTGATTTAGATTTCCAACGATAACAATTTCATCTAAATTCAGCATCGGGGTGAGAAGTTATGGCCATTTTATCGAGCATTTTCGGAATTTCCCAAGTGCGATGGATGATTCGATGGACCGTCGAGTCTGCAATGGACCGTCGCTCAGCCCATCGTAACCAAGGCAGTAACTCTCTTTTCTAGCCCAAGTATGATGGCCAAAATGATGGACCATCAAGGATGCGACGGACCATCGCTGGGACCATCGTGTTGAGGCAGTATGGCCTCACCCTGACCATCATGCGACGGATGATCCGATAGACCATCGGACTTGCGATGGACCATCGCTATAAACATCGTAGCCCCCATTCAGTGTTTTTAACTCATTTTAACAAGGGGCTTTTGGGTCTTTTCCCTTTTAACCCTTAGATATATAATCCAAACGAACTTGATAGCCTCATTATCTCCCAAAACATCCAAAGGCTAGGGTTTCTCCCTTAAGACCAAATCTAAAACTCTTCTCCAAGAAATCCTAGAACTCACCATAGATTCAACAAATTGAGTTGAGATTTGAGTTCCCCAAGTTAAAGGGTTGCAAGAGCCCTCTCTCAAGAGTAAGAAGAAGAGATTAGAGCAAGATTGTTCATCCAATTTAATAATATAAGGTAAGTGGGGTTTTAAACAAGGGTAATCCTTTCACCCTTGTGCCCAAAGGCTTATTTAAACTATAATTCTCTGCAATTTATGAGATTTTACATGAAATTGAATTGGGGTTTTTCACCCATTATTAT